>NC_141331.1:21340143-21392643 GCF_037954235.1 Aulostomus chinensis
TGTTGAGCCAGCAGGGATGATGATAAATACATTTCAATCTCCTTTTTGGCTCAGACTTCAGGGAACAATACTGAAGGCCAGGATATCCATCTTGCAAATCCAGAGAGATCCATCATACACAATTCTTCCTCCAGCACAGGCACACTTTGATCACTTTCGCTTCACTTCACTCATGCAAATGATGGCAGTAACAGCTTTTTCTACGTTGAAATGGAGAGAGCAGGGACCATTCTAAGTTATGAGAAATTCTAAAAGTGAATAAGGCTGGAATATCTGTGTTTTATAATACCCTCAAATGAGAAATGGTGTGAAGAGGAGAAGGAACCTAATTTTTATGCTCACTCTGACATCTGAGAATCCCCCAGGGAAGCAGAGTTTTGTGTTCAGTCACAGTCGAGCTGCTGCGTGCAGAATTACACACAGGCATGTGAATGAAATGTACAACTGTGTATTTATTGAATTATTTATAAAGGCAAAACTTCTATTTTCTGACTGGTGCGGCAAAGAGCTTCTCTTTTATGCTCATGTGTAACATCTGTACACTTTCAAACCCACAAAAAAATACCATTAGTCAGCATTTCTGCTGCAGTTTCATTCTTGTCATTGTTAAAAAGCATCTGAGGCAGCATTTAGGCTATCATGGGACATTAAACTTCCCACTGAAACCCAAAGGAATGAAGCAGAGAACTCTGGGTTACATTTCTGCATTTGGAAGTCGACTAAAATGACAAAGAACATAAATAGAATTCTGCAAAGGCATGTAGGTCTGAGATTGTTTTGCATAACTGTGTTCAGAGAGGAAACTGGCTGGCTGGCTGGCTGGTGGATGTGTAATATGTAGACTTGACTTTTTTAGTGGATCACCTGTATCTCTTGTTATCCACAGGCACAATGTCCATGGCGATGTAATACTGCTGATGGGGATCCAGACCTGCAATCTTTACTCGCATGGCAGGAAACATCCTCCTGGAGTGGAAAAAGCAGCATAAACTGATAAATCTCATGGAGTTTTACTCATGTCTGGACTTTTTCCTCTGGTATGTAGGAAAATAAAATCAACGACGTTTTAGAGTTACCGCTGAAAAACGAAACAACTGCCAGTTAGAATAATAATGCCAGAGAACAGAACACACTGTTTTATTGAAATTCTTCTAAAACAGCTCTACCCTGGGGTGGTACGTTTTTAATTTAGGATCATTAAACAACACGTTTAGACAAACTCCAATCAGTTTCTCTGAGCTAGAGCAAATGAGATTGGAATATCTAAGCAGTTGTTTCCATTCTTATCAAGATGACGGACATAAAATCCTGAGAAAAACACAATAAAACAGTTTATGGGGCAAGAAAAAAATGTATGCAATTTATTGACTTAACCTGATGTGACCAGGCCTGATAGTATCCTCCAGGTACATGCCCACAATAAGAAATGAAACATTTCCCACAAGTATTTAAAAGACAGGAAAATCTGAGCCAGCCAAATTTAGAACTAACATGAGGACGCTTTTTAAACAGAAAAAAGGCACATTGACCTGTTTGTTTAGATCTCTAGATGTGAAAATACCTCAAGAAATTGATTATGTTCACAACATGCCTCAATGAGCTAATACACTACATTTCTATCACTCCGGAGGTTCAAGTTTTCATTAAAAGGTGGTGGACAGGGTTCACAGCTGCAGTGCCTGAGTCAAGGTATAAATACTCCCAGTTGAACTGCTCCAAATTAGTATTTCAGTGAAATTTTTACTTGAGTGAAAGAAAAGTTAAACTAGTAATACTTAAGTGTTCAAAAAAAAATCTTTGAAAAACTCAGGTATTTTTTTTAAAAGAAAGTAGTCTGGTACACTTGAACCATGTAACTAATGTTTGTTTCAAAAATGTATGCTTGGACTCAAAAACTGTGGCTGTGTATTTAGTCCACTGCGAGAAGTAGTAGGGGGAAAAGAGAATCAAGTCAGATAATGAGATGCTGAAATGATCTGGAAAAATACAAAACACTATTTGTGTAAAAATTGCTGTAGACATGGAATAGAAAGATAAACCAATCACTTAAAAGGCGTAATTAATTTGATTAATGGGTGAAAGGTGTTTTATTTTCCTCAGCATAATGTAATGTTGCCTGATAAACCTTGAATGACTGACAGAGAAAGGAGAAATTGCTCGAAATCCTGACTCGCTTACCAACACCCCTGGATATTAAAAGTCAGAACAGTTCAGAGGAAAACCCATTATACTGCACACACTTTTCTACACGATAACACTGCTCACCCAAACATCAGTTTCATTCTGAATCCAGGGATATCATCCCTCCTTGGCATTGGCCCTTCTAATTCATTAATTAAACCAGGAGAGGTTAGTTTATTAATCACATTTGACTGCTGCAATCAAAGATCCCTATATGGAGGTGTAAAATGAGATACATCTAATGCGATTAAAATCATAAAAATTTCTAAATATTTAAAATTGGAACGTGCTATCACTCACAAAATTCATCATTAATGCCACTTAATCTAAAAGGACATTTTTCATGCCTGTCTAACCTTTCCTTTCCTTACATGTTGTTCCATGTTATATTAAAAATCTTGGAGTAAGAGAATGATTTATTTTTAACCTTACTTTTACGGATAATTATATTCCTCCTGAAAATGTAAATATAGCATTTTAGACTTGTGTGTGCGTGTGTGTGTGTGTGTGTGTGTGTGGGGGGGGGGGCGTATAAGTAGTTGAAACATGCTCGTGGCTTGTCCCCTTTTTCATTTAAAAGTCCAAAATCTTAACTCAACCAAACTAAAGCGGGCTGTTTTCTTGCATCCCTTCTGCCCGGAATGAATGATTTTTCTTATAAACAGGCCCTAATGAGCAGCGTAAACTCATGACAGCTCCATTATTATTGGAAAGCCCATTAATAAAAACGGGAGCTTATTTTTCTCAAAAAGAAGCAGAAAGGCAACCTCGGTGGAGTTTGAGACCACGTAGCTAATAAAGAATAGAAGGAAAAGCTAACAACAACAAAAAAATCAGTTCAACAATTTAGATGGAAACCAGAACGAAACAGATGATTGAATAAAACAGGAAAATATATGAATGAAATTTACAAAATACCTTAAAATTAAATGGGGTATGTGACCCTCCCTCCTTTTTAAATTTTATTTGTTATTTAATCGGACAAGAAGTCTCCGGTTTGATAGTTGAACCCCTCTCAAGACTAACCTACTCATTTTACTGTCAACAATTGTACAGTCATACACATACAGGCCTATTGGTAGCCATGTAGGCTACTCGTGTTACGTAGATTAATTTCAATAAGAATAAATAAATATTTGTGATTTTTTGCTTGTCATATAAAATGATACATTTACCTTACCAACTGAATTAAGAATCAAATGTTGAAAAAAATCAACAATGAACATCTTGTTAACGCAGGATTTATATCAGTTTAAAGCAAGAATAAGGCCCGTTTTCATCAGTCAATTGGTAGAGTGGACGGGTGGGAAAGTGAGGGAGGACATTTTTAATGAGGAAATGATTAAAGACCCTTGTTGATCCCTAGAGGTCAACCTCTGCTCTTGCTGTGACTTTGGGGGGTTGGCAAGATGGTGCGGGACCATGTTACAGAAGAATTAATTCAATCCAGCAGCAGAAGCCCACATTCATTAGCGGACATGAAGAATGACCATCCGCGTTATGAAGCAGCATACACAACACATTAACACCCTACAAACAAAGCTCAGGTGTGCGTTTGTACGTTCGTGTGTGTGTGTGTGTGTGTGTGTGTGTGTGTGTGTGTGTGTGTGTGTGTGTGTGTGTGTGTGTGTGGCCTATACCTCCCGGCCTTGGTGATAATCATCTCCGTGCCGATGTCATGGAAGCGCTTCCACAGATCCGCGCACTGCAGCTCTACCTGGATCTCCTCCATAGTGACAGGGGGTGACGGGTCGCAGGGTCCCGGGGCTAGGTCAGCCGAGAAAGAGCACGACGTCCTTTCGGCCAGACCCTCTCCGTCCGAGCCGGGACTCGCCTCTGAGTCTGAGGAAAGAATGAAAGAGAGGATGAGGACGCAAATGGGAAAGGCTTTAGGCTTGATCTCAGCCAGGAGTTCTCTGCTGAATTCACATCACCTGCCGTCTGCAGTTTGGCGTGCAGGTTCAAGCCGACATTGACATCAAGCAGAATAAATGCTGTGTAAAGAGTCAGAAATGCCATTTAGACACTATGATTATGGAATGGCCGCACAATGAAGAATTCCGGATGCGTTGTATGTTTTGATTAAAGTGCTCCTTCAGGGACACGCGTAAAAGACTGAACATTAAAAAGGATGTTGAGTTGGATTAAAAGGTTCTCTCTGAACTTGATCCAGACCGAAGCAGACTGGCACCTAGTCCTAACAACAATGGTGGACAAAATAAAAGCATCAAATAAGAAATCATAGCGTTGCAGTCACCATCTTTGTGAATGTCACGTATATAAAGATCAAACACTGGATATTTGATGACCTATATACGGATCTGTTATAACTGATTCGGCCAATAACCAGTCTTTACGTCAATACATTACTAAATACCTTCATGTCAATAACTTGTCATTCAATGTGCTGGAGCCTATCCCAGCTGCCTTCGGGCAAGAGGCGGGCTCACCCTGGACGGGTCGCCAGTCCATCGCAGGGCCAACACTTACAGACAAACATCCATTCGCTCTCACAACCAAACCTAAGGTCAGTTTAGAGTATCAAATTAGCCAAGTACACATTTGCATGTCTTTGGACTGTGGGAGGAAGCCGGAGTACCAGAGAGAACCCACGCAGGCACAGGGAGAACATGGAGACTCCACACAGAAAGATCCAACCTTCTTGCTGAGAGGCGATAGTATGAACCACTGCACCACCGTGCCGCCCCATTATTATCATGATATTACTTTCATTATTATCTGTATAAAAAGGTTAATTTGATATTCACATTTCTGAATACTGCAATTTATTGTGGATTTGAAAAAGGAAAGAGGTATAGTTTCTTTGTAAGAAATAATTGAAGAAGCCTATAAATCCAACATTTATGTTATTGTTTCCAAAAGGTTTCAAAATAGCAAATGATGAGAAAAAGATATTGGCCAAGGTCTGTTAATTCACTAATAATAATAAAAAATAATATCTACTGTTACAGATGAAATTCAAATGTTATGCCTATACTAGCAATGTTGCTATAGTGTCTTGAGGTTATTTTTTTATATATATATATCACTTTATTTCAATTCACTGCAACATGAAATGTGCTGCTTTTAAATTATTTACTTTTAAATATCAAAAACATAACAGGTCTTTTTAAGGGTGAAATATCAAAATAGTTTGTCTAGCTGGGGTCTATATCTTTAACACTCCATAGCTACACTTTAATAAGATTGACACACATTAGCTCTTATTTCACATTTCTCAGAAATCATTTATAGCAGAATATTCTACTCTACCCCCTCCACCATCAAAAAAGTCCGAATGAATCAAATAATCTTTTATTTGTTGAGACCCAACGGGAGGAGGTGGACTTGGCAAAAAAGTGGCACACAAATATGGTTATTCAAATGTGGAGCTCCTGCTGAGAGACTGGACAGTGTCCCAGGCAAAGAAGCCACACAAAGAAGCACAAGCCAAGCCGCCGCCGCTGGAAACAGGAGCAAGGCAATATAAGAGATGGAGACATACAAGAAGGAGAGAGGAAGAACGTATAATGACCACAGAGACTTTCCATCATCATCATCCTCTTCGTCTTGGAAGATTGTGTCTGTGACACAGTGTCATATATATTCCTTTGACTGTTTTCTCTCTCTCTCTCTCTCTCTCTCTCTCTCTCTCTCACACACACACACACACACACACACACACACACACACACACACACACACACAGGTTTGTGCAGCTATCCGAAGGACATCATTATTTGAGATTCCGCATTCTGACTTGCAGCCTAACCCAGTGGTAAACCTAACACTAAGTTCAGTTCAGAAACTAACCCTGACTTTAACCAGGAGCTCAGAAATGATGTTGTGCTACATTAGGATTGGTCTTTGGTCCTCATGAGGACTTGTGGTCCTGATAAGATAGTATTATGCTTATATATATATATATATATATATATATATATATATATATATATATATATATGTAAAATGTGTGTGTGATGTGTGTGTGCCTGTTGACTTGGTCCAGCTGCTCTGTAAATGTAAACATGCTAAAGTACCACCCCACCCCCACCCCCACCCCCTTCCTTCTCCCCCCCAACCCCACCCCCACCACCACTACACACAGACAAATACATATACACTCAAGACAGACAGTATGACACACCACCTGGTAGCAAATATTTGTATATTCATAAATGTTTGTGTAGCATCAAACATCAGGCCTGAATCCAATCAAGTTCCAAAGACCAGGCACATGGTCAAAATGTAAAACCTGGAGACAGTTCTGGTCTAGTAGGACACACAACCAACGTCATGTGAAGGTTTAATTTTCTAAGTTGAAGTTTCAGTTGTTGCTCTTTTTAGCTGAAGCAATAAAATGTGACATTTATTGATGAACAAAAATATTTTTCCACTCAGCTCAGCTCAGCTCAGCTCTGCCTGACATCTGCTGTGGTTAGCTTCACACACACACACACACACACACACACACACACACACACAAACACAGAGAGAGAGAAAGAGAGAGAGAGAGAGAGAGAGAGAGAGAGAGAGAGAGAGAGAGAGAGAGTCTGTATCTTGTGGTCAAGGACTCCCAATCAGCTCATGTCTGGCCTCATTAAAAGGAGGCGAGCATCCAAATGCTGTGGGCCCACAAATGGTTCAGAACTAAAATCAAGTCAGTGTTGGACATCACAGCTGATGTCCTGTATGTGTCATCCACACATTAACATACATAAACATACACTCTAATTACACACACGCTCCAGTCACATACACCAGCTCAAAACAGCAGGAGATGGGAACATTAAAGTCCACAACATTAAAGGAAGAGAATAGCTTTTAATTACAAAGTAGATATCTGAGAGGGAGTATTGAGGGTTTTGTGTTAATTTGACAAAGCTGCAGCTATTTTTTGATAAAGAATGAATTCTAAATTCTATTTATAGATTCCAAAACATGTTTACATTTGATAACATGATTTTAATGATATTGTGGCAAAGCCTTTAGACAATCAGATAGACATGTATGTCTACATCACGAGCTGTGCCTGTTGTCATTGTACCTGGTAGAAATTCTAATTTTATATAATTTTATGTGATTTGAATTTTTTTTAATTTGTATTTAGATTTTATAATTTGTAAATACACCCATATAACCATTTTTTAAAAGATCCCAACGACATCAAAATCATGTAATACTATTTTAAATTTGTATAAAATAGTTTTGGTTGCATTTGCGGGATTTCTAAATACAGTAGTGCAACATACAAATCATAGAGAAAGAGTTGGTATAAGTGTAAAACAAGAAACACAAAAATAAAGACTTGACGATATTGAGTCTAAACAGGGATTTGTTAAAGGGGGAAATCAAGACTAAATAGTGCATGAATTACCGATTGTGCTCCCGTTTATGAGATTATTTTTCCAAATTAACGCAGCTGAATATTAATGAGTCTGAACGAGTTGCATCCCAATTCTAAAGAGGACGGTAGCAATCTACCAGCCATGAAATTACCAAGTAACGCAAACCAGTCAGTGAGAGCACCTGTTTCCCCCGCTCTGATGGAGACTCAGGACTGAGGGACACAGGACACTTCGGTCGCTGTCATACACACATTTAATACTCTGTATGCTTAAGATACACTGGACTACGTCCAAGAAGGAGCGAAGTAAGCAGAAGTGAATTTCAACCAACACCAAAAGATTTTCTTTTCTTAATAAACAGGTGAAACGTCAAGTTTGTAGTGAATTGTTATGCACGTAATCCGTGCAAAAAGAAAAAATATCGCTAGTTTGGGTTTAATAAATGTCATTACATGATTATGATTATGATTATGATTATTATTATCGAGCGCTGTAGACCAAAAGTAAATTTGTTCATCGTTCCCATAAAGATAAATGTTAACTAACTCATAGACTGATAAATGCGAACATCAGAACCTGAGCATGTCGCTCTACCATTTATAAACGCGTCATACAATCAGCAGCGTCCAGTCTAGCGTGATTAAAACTAAAAGCACTCCATTAAAGAATCTTCCAAATCTCATAACCGTATGTCGTCACGGGTGACAAGAGCAAAATCCCCTGAACCCGCGTTTCGACAGGCGGCTTGCCTGCCGTAACGCGGGTTCATCAATTCTACCCACATGCTAGGAGCTAACCACGAGACTGACTTTTACACTACATGGAACAAGCAGATTTTGTTTGCATTATTGACTTTGATAAAGTTTTGTTGTATCAAAAGCATAATCATTGAACTTTTAAAAATATACGAGAATGCTCCATATTCTCTTCCATGCTGCAGAGTCGCAGGCTAATTTTCAATATTAATAACAATAAGGTTTCCATTGCACCGTCAGCCTTTCTTAAATACCACATCTAATATAATATTGCTCTTCAGTTGCATTTATTAGTTTAGTTTTACGAAACCATAAGAGAGCGTAGTTGAACCGTAAGGCAATGAGGTCAGGCGGCAGGAGGAGGAGGGTCTCTGTGTCTGTCTGTGTCTGAGCAGCACGGGGACTCATTTCTGCCCGCTCAAACAAGAGTTTAACACTGATTAAAAAGTCTATATTTGAAAAGCAAATGCATTATATAAGAATTGCAAGTCTCTTGGACATTTAAATATAAATGTATTAAATACATTGAATTGAACATCCCTTAATCTTAAAATAAACCCTTGAAACTTCAGCTTGTGCACAGCTTTTTATCCGCCAATTAAATATGTCCTGTTCCTTCTACATGAGTTGATATTTCATGTCATTTGTTTCTGATGAATCCACACGAAGATATCGTAAGTGTTGTGATGTTGCATATAATCTGTGAAATGAAAATATAAATCATATATTTACATAAAAATTGTGGGTTTTTTTGTATTTCAGGATTGGCCACGTCTTTAACACGAATCCCGTTACTGTCAATACTTGTTTTATCCTTTGAAAATATTTTTGTTCTATGTGATCATGCATTCTATTCAGTTACAAAGCTGCATGTTTTACTCCAAAATCTGACCAAGAGAATGCTTGTTAGTGTGTGACTGTCGACTGATTAAATACATTTTACACTTGATGAATTAATTGGTAATAATTGTAGAGCTTAATACGCTTTAACCTGGAAAATAATACAAATTCTGTGTAATAACACAAACGCTTCATCTGCACAGTAGATAGCAGGGCGGGCTACGTAGTTATCATCTACCAGAACAGAATCATTTTGCAAATATCCTCTGTTTTCTTTTTATTGAAGGTGAAATTCGATTTGGACTGTGCGCGTCACTGCAACAGCTCCAGGCCTCTCAGGCCTCTCGCTTACAGCAAACATCGAAACACAAGTGTTTTCTCATCATGTCACTTCTACCCCCATCCCTCGAACCCACCGAACCCACCAATCCTGAGTCAAAACTCCTACGAGACATCCCACTGCGAGTCACCTCTAATGCTGAACTTCGAAATACTTTTTGAACTTTGTGTTTAAGAGTTGGCACCGAGGGAAATTACCTCCTCGAGTTTTCTTGTGCGCCTATATTTCTTTCAGAAGACCTCGACTTGGTCTCTCTGTCGATTTATGCGCTACGTGAGCCACAATAAAGCGCCGTCCTCCTGCAGTGACTCCAATTCGTTTTGACTAGGCATAAACTTAGAGACTGGGTGTCTACGATAGGTTGGGTCACCGACAATGGAGCTGTGTTTTGACTCAGGACTTGTGGGTTTACAAGGAGCAGCAGTGATATAACGGAGCGATGTGGTGCGTGTCTGCGCACTGACCAGGGTCCATATCCAGACAGTGCGCCGGGTCCTCTCCGTCCGTGGCGAGGCTCTCCATGGACAACTCCAGCTCCTTCTCCTCCCAGCCCCGCAGCTTCCTCTTCTTGTTGGAGCCGATCAGGGCTTCCACGGAAAAAGCGTGGGCTCTCGAGCTCAGAGCTGCGGCAGATCGCCTCCTCTCACTCATTTCTCTCCAATCCACCCGAAGGGGGGCTGGGGCGCAGCGAAAAACCCCACTCCGACCGTCCAACAGTGAAGCACAACAATCAATCAGGCACAGGTCAGTGTTTACAGCAGCAGGGCTAAAACTCACCAAGTGTTCAAAGTAATCCAAAGTGTGACTAGAAACGCCGCGTCAAACATATGAAGGCAGCCATCCTGCGTTTTCAGTCCAGCGGAAATGACAAGTTGGATGCACTTCGCCGCTTTGCGAGTCCCTTCGTCCGTCAACTCAGCGTCTCTTTCTCTCTTTCTGCTCCTCAAAGTTCTCTCCCTGATTGATACTCGCTTCTGGGGGAGGTTTTTTTTTCAGGCGCGGTGGGCGTCCCTCTCGCTTCCTGTCAAGCCTGCACCTCCAATGAGAAGTAAGGAAAGACAGCGAGACAAAGAGTTTGGACCAATGGCGGCGCGTCCTGAGAGAGGAGTCGTCAACCGGATTGCTTTACACCAAAGAATTCCTTAAAAATTGTAGACTATTTAGATTATTATCTCATTCTCATTATAGATCTGTCGTTGATGCTTAAATAACACATTTAAAACAACAAACTTACATACTAAACAGTACCAGTTTGGGTGGTAAACATTAAACAACCTCTGCATCCTTCGGTGACACCAAGATCCGCTTCACCTCCTCACTGATCAAACAGGTCCACATGTCCGCCATGACCCCAGTGAGGCCCAAAGTGATTTTAATACTTGACTTTTCACAGAGCATGACTGACCCCCTGAAATCATCAGTACAGGAAAAGTCACATTATAGCTTCATTGTGTCGACCGAGAGCTGAGGAACCATAGCCGGGCAGCGGCCGGACAGGTGGGTCGAGCATAGAGCAGCGTGCTCTGACGAGCAAAGGACGGTGAAGATTAGCTCATGAAGTGTACCCGCTTTGCTCCGCTGCCTTCTGCGGCTTTCTAGGTAGGTAACGGGAGATGAAACCGTTAAGAAAGGCGCATTTCGACCACTGAAAGTAAGACGACGAAAGCAACGTCAAGTTGACATGACGCTCTACTTCTTAACCAAAGTCCTGTCGGCGTTTTCACGTTACATTCTTTAAAAAAAAGCCTATTACATTTATCATTACATTGCAATCATTATTTATTATTCGTTAATGCATTTGATAAAGCCTGTTAAATCTAATTATAGAGGTGTATTGCGGTAAAACAACAAAATTATACCTTTTTGAAATCGCTTAGTAACTTTATAGAAATAGTTATAACAGTAAAGTTGAACTTAAGGTATTCGATGCATTAGTACAATTAAAACAAAAATGCTACAAAGAATCATTTAGATTTCAGATTCAGATACCCAAATTCTGTGACATTTATAGTCACATGAAAAAGGACATAAAATAATTATACAACATATACTACTACTACTACTACTGCTGCTACTACTACAACTACTAATAATAATCATCATCATCATCATAATAAGATGTTAGTAAACGATTATTTTCTTATGGTTAATGTCTTTTAAAAATTGAATAGTTTCACTGAGACTATCTCTGTCTGGATGTCTGATACGAAGGGAGAGACGCATGAAAGCGTTAAGACAGTCTCATCGAATTTTTAAAGAGAAAGACGAAACATTCCGCATATTTTCCTGGCACAGGAGAAACAAAAATATCGAGTAAAAAGCGCAGAAGGAAGTGTTTGCGTCGAGCATTATTACAAAATGTATACATACGTTTATTTTCGGATTATTTCACTTATACTATTTAGCGACAGTAGCGTCAGGGCCAAGTCACTTAAATGTTTAAGGGGATTAGTGATGAGTCAACTGTCACTACTGCGCAACAAGATCAGCGATGAAATCATGGATTTAACTCTAAACTGGGAATTAATTTCACGCTCACAATTTAATGAATGAATACCAGTTAGTCACTGACTGTCTAGAAAAATAGATAAAAATAAAATAAATAATTGCGATACCTTTCAATTCACGCCCATTTTGATGTAGGGCCTGTTTTGCTTTATATCAGTTTAATCTAAAATCGGGAATGCTTCATGTTAAGTCGAGGTAAACAAGAAGTGGTCCACCATCTTCGTGCGTGGATGTTGGTGAGGTTGCAGAGTTCACTCCCTGTGGGAGGAAACTAGTTAAACACACGCAGTAAAACTGTTTGCTGTTTAGATCACAATTATAGCACCAATGGCATCTCGTTCACTCTAAACTGGAGCATGAGGGCCACATCTGAACGAGTTTATTCTCCTTCTCCCTCCCTGAAATCAGATAAATATCTCCAGAGACTAGTATGGGACCTTTTATGAGGCTTAATTCCCCAGAATATTTTCTCACAAACACATTCCCATCTGAAACAACTATTATTGTGTGACAATCAAAACAAAATTATAGGCTGGTTCTCCCAATTCTGATATGTTTTATTTGTGTTTTAAGTTTGATGACTTTTTGATTCATATCCCCCAAAAGGAATCCATTCCTTGATGATGGGTGGACAAGAAAAGCCTTTGACCCCGGCAGACCACCGGAAATACGGCCTTCCGAACCCCGACGAAGTTCCACCCGATGACGGGATAAGAGAAACTACCCCGGGTCCTGGTGACTATTCTCCCTGAGGGCAACAAAATATGTGCAGGCTATTTCTCTTGGCCTAATTGATCATAACTAAATAAAATATAAAGTACCACAAACGGTGCTTCCAAGACCAAATGTCATAAAGCTGCTAAAAACTGCATCGGACTAAAAAAATAAAACCTGTGATGATCTCTCTCTCAGGCTAGGGCTGGTGAGATTTCGAATGTGTAATTAATCTCTTTTATTCGCAATTCATTGACCTCGAGACTTCACACTACACTATCATAAATCACTCTACAGGACAAACATTGTAAACATTTTAGGTTAATCTGCACAATCACAAATTTCCCAGCCAAACATTTCATTAATTCAAAGATGCGTTGCACAGTCAATAAATACACTGGAAAAAATTAGATTTACTAGTCTCCTAACATCCATAAAATTACGTGGATTTATGATAAGTTTTGCCGCTAAATATCTTATAATTCCCATTTGCTAGTAACACGTGTATACAAATAATATTTAATATGTTTGTTGCTATTTTCACTTCGCTCATTCAATGTTCCAGTATCGGTCGCCTTTGGGCATAAAAACAGGCTTAGAACACCAAATTGGTATGACTGGTTTCTGTCACTCGTGTCGTAATACCTGACCACAGGCAGGTCGCTATCTTTAGGGGCTACATGCGTGCATGCCTTTAGGCCTGGTATGTATACTTTTATTTAGACTTTATCAGCTAACATACCAAAAGGAAATAACTGAAAAAGTATATTCTGTTTCCAGCCATTAGTGTATTTGTTTGTATTTATGAAGTCAAATAAATGGTTCATTTAATTTAGTTTTAAAAGACCTAAGTGCCTTCCTCAATCAACAACCCCCCAAAAAAATCTATCAAATCATTTACAATTTTAGATAACAATACATTGTTTTCAAAATTATTGTTTAATGCAGGGGTTTTCCCTAAATTTTAACTCAGAACTCCCAAAATAAAGGAGCCATGGACTCCTGTCCCCATTACCCCCTGAAGCAGTTGAAGAATAAAGATTGTACACACATACATTAATTTGTTTATTTAACAAATCTTTTCTCCCACTTTGACAACCCTTGGTATGCAATATGTTGATTTGTGCAATGTGGATCTAAGTTTTTCAATATGTTGTCTAAACGTCTTTTTTCATGGCACTTTTATGTACATTTTTCAGCGTGCGGTTACTTAATGCAGAATGACATTTGTTAAAGCAGCGACATTGAGGTCAGGACACAAATTCCCGAGAGGACACTAAAGTGCTCTATTGTATTTTATTATACACTGAGTTTGAGTGTGTATATCAGTCTCTTAGCTGTGTGCATGCGTGTGTAAAAATGTATCATTCATATATATCTTTTTTTTCCCCAACTGTTTGAATCCAATTCAATGTCATCTCACAAAAGATTCAAATTGCAATCTCACAGTTATTTTCATAAATAGTTTCTTGACTTTAACTAAAAAATATTTCATGTTTTCCTTACCAGGCTTGAAGGTTCAATAAACATTAGCCTGATGAATTTTCTTATGAACATATTTGTTCTTTCTACCTAGCTTCCTGTCTGTATGACTAAATTGAGGGTTTAAAAAAAAAAAAAACTTCAGTGTGTAAGAATAAATTAAGAACAAATTTTAAAGTATTCATGAATGTGTCTGATGGTCTCTGACTTTTCTTAGGGTCTTCATCCCTTTGACATCCTCCATTGTTTTTCCTGTGTGAAGTGTTGAAGACATCACAGAAAGTTCACACCCTATGTCTGGGCTGTCAACTGGGGTAGAAAATTAAATCCTGGTACCAAAGAAAAGCAGACTGGGAAAGAAGAGCTGAGGTGATACCATTTAACTAGGGAGAGGAGGTATTGTATTTTGTGAGACCAAGCTATAAACATTTGATGTCAACAAATTGAACTGTGATAAGTTATCGGATCATTGCTAGTCTTTTTTTGTAATGTCTTGTAAACCCCTGAGGGCTGGATACCCAAGTGCATGACACAAGTATAAAAGAACTCAATCTAAAGATCAGCTCATGCAACAGGTACTTTACTGATCCAGTGCAGGATAATATTGAAACAGCACTTAGAAGTACATGGATCCATTCAAACCCTAACCCCCAAACACTGAATCCTAAATCAAACGCCTTCGACCCCTTGGCCACAATACCTCTATTAGTCAGCTGTCAGAGCAATTAATTTATCATGTTTTTCTGCAATGTGTGTGATATTGTACTTGAAGTAACAGGTAAAAAGGAACAACCTTCACAATAAAGCACTGCAATTTTTATAGACATGTGCTTTTGAGTTTATAGATCTAATCAGATTTAAGACTATGGAAATAATGTCCAAGCAGTAACTTGTTCTCAGACAAAAATATAGGCTTTAAATAAGAAGGAAAATTAAACAATTTTTAAAAAAATAAAATAATCACATGGCATTTGCCGCATCCTGAAGAGATATGTTCATTGATTGTTGGGATAGATTTGGTGAATGGTTTAGTGAACATACAGTATAAATCTGTTCAGATTATGAGGAAGAAAAGTTCAGGGGCATTGTTCCTCTTACAACTGTGACACTCATTGTTATTCCGTGTGAATGTTGGGACATACTTGATAATTGTTTGTATTGGATGAAGATCAGGTAATCTGAGATAAATATAACAAAATATAGCAAATAATAGCATTACATGACTAATTATGATTAATGTTTATGTATTTACTGATGTACATACATGATAAACATTCTAATAACATAGAATATAGTGGAAAGACCAAATCAGTGCAGCCTTCTTTCTACTTCTGCTGAGATGTGTTGACATCCGTTTATTTTATGGGGAACTTGTCTTTTAAAACTGTGGAGGCATTCTGTTATCAAAGAAAGACATAAAAAGAGGCAGATTCATCATTCAGTCACGAGTCAAAGGCTGGTAAAAGAACCAGAACAGGATGAAAAACAAGTTAGAGGATAATATGTAAACTAGTGATAGCTTTTATTGTTGTTTGTCTGCAGTTGGATTGTGTCCACATAGCTGTCAGCATGTTTTTAAATGAGTTACATCCTACAATGAAGAGTCATTTGAAATAAACTGATGTCAACAGCTTTGTGCGTTAAAGGCTGGCAGCATAAACACTGATCTGCCTCTCAGTAGAATCCCACTCGCTGTCTGACCTCCTGCAGCACAGGTGCAGCCAGCTCCTGGGCCCTCCAGCTCCCCTGGGCCAGGACCCCCTCCAAGTGAGCCCAGTCTGACCTCAGCCTCTTGATCTCCTCTCTGATGGGTGTTAACCTCTGGATCACAGCCTCTGCTACCAAGTTCTTATAGGCTCCTGTGTCCAGCCCTCTGGCATGGGAAATGGCCTCCTCAATGCTGATCATAGCCATAGTAGCATGGATTGTCACTAGGTTGGACACACCTGGCCGCATCTCTGGGTCAAAGGTGACTTCGGAGGTGAAGTCTGTGACAGCGCGGCGGATCTTAAAAACAATGTCATCAGGAGAGTCTGTAATGAAAATGGTTGCCAGTCTTTGGGGGTCAGACTTGGACATTTTAGCTGAAGGGTCACGTAGGGACTTCACTTTTCTTGTGGAACCTGATGAAGAAATCAGAAACTCATTATATGATGATGAAAAATGAATTATTTATCTATTCTAAAAGGCATTTAAATGCATAAAGAATCAAGAAAACTTTATTTTCCTTTAATGCAGGCACAAAGGGAAATTTGTGTTTTGGTTGGTGTGGGCTCTTAATAATAATAATAAAAAAAATACAACATTTAAGAAAGTAGTAATTGTAATAAAATCTTAGCTAAATTATAAAGTGCTGTGTGCTAGCTCTAATAATGGTGGGAAAAAAAAAGGCAAACGGACAAACAATGAATTAAGCACCAGGTGGGAGGTCAGACAGAGGTGCCCTATTATCCCTAGACTCAGTTTTCTGGCAGTGTTGGGCTGTAACACTTTACTTAGTAACATGTTACTGCAATCTGATTCTTTTCCAGTAACATGTTACTGCAATCTGATTCTTTTCCAGTAACAGAGTAATTTAATGTGTTATAATTTCCAAAAGGTAATCAAATCATAGCCACAAGAAAATTTGAATAGGTATATCACATGATGCAAAATTAAGGTGATTCCTGAGAGGACACTACAGTTGTATTCTAGGCTTCCATATTATCGTTTCTCAAAAAAGCTATTTCAGTATCATTTAGTTTGAGAGTTTTGAAGATGTGTATGTAACTTATGATGTATTTAACAGGCAGCAGCATATTCCCTACATTGGAATATCCCCTTCTTTAACTGACCCAGTTTCTTTCAACTCAACTGGACAAGGACAGAAGTCAGAGAGAAGAGAGTGATGAAATCAACTTGTAAATATTGTAAATATTGAGATAAATTTATTTGAATTTTGAAGCCAGTCAGTCACAGCCAGTGCATGATTTAAATCAAAATCTTCTTCATTACTAGTCTATTGAAACTTGAGAGAGAAGCAGCTGTCATCTTGAGAACTTATGTGTGGCCTGTGAATCAAGATGTCCTTTCAATTCTTTTTATCAACTCCATCCTTCCACCATCTTACACGCTCCAACTTTTATTCTATCCCGGCAGTCCACATCCACCCCACGTGCCATGCTTCCCACCCCAGAGTTCTTATTTCAACTCAATTTTAAACAGATGATTCTTTGATTTAGTAACTCAAGACAAGAAATGGGGATCCATCAGTCTGAGCCAAACAGTGCTGACTCCCTTGACTGCCTAAACACACACACACACACACACACACACACACACACACACACACAAAATCAGCATGAGGACATCCCCAAACCTATTATCACTTCTTACAAAGGAGGAAGAAGCTATTTCTTTAATCAAAGCTATGTTGCACACATGACTGACTCCATATTACGCTTTATGATGCCCAATCAGGCAAATGAAAGTATGTGCATGTATGACCAAGAGTATGTATGATGGAGGACACATTGGAAATCATTCAAGTAGTCATTTCACAAAAGTCTCAACAATTTTTCTGTGTCAGGAAATTCTTTGGGTTAGGTTAAGTTGTCTATGATTTTCCTGATTATCTGGAACGACTGGGGCTTTTTTTCTCTAATTTTTGAACTTTTAATACCCATGTGATTCCTGCTGAGGTTGGGCAGAGATGTTCTAAAAGGCCATGGGGTCTTGAGGGAAGACAAGAGGCTGTCTAGTTTAACTGGAACCCTATGAGAGAATTTTCTGAAGACTCCGTTTTTCAAGAACAGTTGTTTCATAACAATTTTAATACTGCTGTGATAACGCTTCACATAATGCTTCATCTTATCAAATTATGCACTAACCACTAAGACCTTTATCTAGAGAATGAAAAGAGAGAGACCTAGCAAATATGTCATCACATAAAGTTACAGTTGAACCATATTGTGCAACTTTTTTAGACAATGGTTCAAGGTTAATATTAAGGATGCATGATAAATCCTAATTCCATCAATAGCAGCAGATATTGGTCATTCTAAAGTTTATCTCTATCAGTCCAGTGGATGATATCTATATTGACCCACTTTTGCTCAAGTCTCCTCTTTGCTCATCATTGATGACAAAGACACAGCAATAAATATAAGATAGATATAATGGGAAAAAAAATCCAATATTGTGCAGCCATAGTTAATATCAAAAACAAGATTTTACAATATTAAAATTTTGTACAGAATGAAAAAAAACAGGTAAACATTGTTAATTTAAAAAGTAAAGTTTTTAAAAAAAAAGTAAAAAAAAGTTTTACTTTCCAAAAAGCATTTGTAAAAGTTAATAAATCATTCCTTAAAACAATCCTGAAACATATTTAGGGGAAAAAATGCTACAGGCACACACTTAACTTACTCACTCACTTATTTCAGTGACATCACCTGTCTTAATAAAATAAATAAAAAAAGAGTGCTGAAACACAGCACAGAAAGAAAATATGGTTTCTGCACAGCAAGAACATTCAACTAATTTCTATCTGTTAAAACATCCCAGAGCAAATAAAAATGTTTCCGGTATTTTCCCCAATTGTAGCACCACATTTTTGAAACTGGTCAGCGAGTATCAAAATTGGTTCAAGTTGTTAAACAATCAATGAGGAATTTGGTTAGATTTTATTTTAAAAATGTTAAAATAAAAAGAATAAAAAAGACCCTTTTTAGGCAATGAAACAAATGATAGCTACAGTAAATGATATTCAGTTTTTGAGAAGGATGCATGAAGTGGTAAATGTTTTGGTCTGTTACAAAATGATTTGGTTCTAATAAAGTATGTTGAGTAAAATGTTTTTTTGGGACTGGTTACTAAATGAATATAATTGTAACAGAATTACCATTAATAACCTCTTTAGCTGCATATTGATTCCCATATAGATTCGACAATTTCATCAGAGAACATTTTATCTGAGTTGTGTTTCATACTGATTGTTTGATTGCGTTGTGTTGTGGGTTTGTGGTTAAAAGCCAATGATCAGGACTATGTTTGTGCTTGTGTGTGTGTGCTGTACATGCGTGCGTGAGTGAGTGTGTTCTTACTCAGCAAGGCGCAGGGTTGAGGAAACAGCTCTCCAAAGCGGTTGTTGAATATCTGAGCAAGATCCTTTGCTAACTCTAAATGGTGGACTTGATCCACTCCGACTGGGACATGTGTGGACCTGAATGACAAGCCCAGAACACAATATGTGCTTCCTCTACAACCACACACACGTACACAAGTACACACGCACGCACACAAGCACACACACACACATGCGCGCGCACACACACACACACACACGCACACACACATACACACACACGCACACACAGCACAGGAGTTCCAACACCCAGCAAGTTCAGAGCATAAATTGGAGACACTTAAAGTCACGGCTCAGCAGGAGGCTTCCTCAGTGACTGTTAATCAATTTTACTACCGTCACTCAAGAAAGCATCCACATATTTCGATTGGCAGCACAAAACTGAAATGTACAGTGGTCTAAGAACAAACATTGTTAGATACCGAGGTGCTTTCATTGAATATTATTCTTTACAGTGTCACTCTGCCACCTGTTAAAATTATGAAAAAACAATTAGAGCTACATATTTAAAGGTTCAAGTCATCGTCACTCTCTTGTGTATCTGCATTAACAAAAACTTAAATGAGGGTTTCTGGGCTCCTCCGAGCCCATAGGGGGAAAAAAAAGGGGAAAAAGGACAAAAGAAGCATTTTTACCTCATAAAACAGAAACCATCATAAACAATGGCACACAGTGTTTTTAAATTTTCAGGTTAATTTAATGATTACTACTACATCTGGTGGGCCCCCACATTGGATAGTTCAGTTCTAGTATGTATGAGGTGCCTTTGATTTTAGACCATGAGATCCCTGCCAACAATTGAACGCAATGGAAGTGAGGGGGGTTTATTTTGGGGCACACGGTATGGAAGAAAAAAAAAAGATCAAGTAACAGCATGAAATCTTCCATGTTGAAACATGGTGGTGACCAGGTGCTGGTTGTGATCAACTGTAGATCAGAATGTAGATAAGGCAGTGGAAGCAGCAATTTAAACAATGAGGAAAAGATCAGTAACCAGTGACAGTAACCAACATGTTTCAACCACTGAAAAGTCTGTCAAGTCATCGGCCTTTAGTGTGTGGCCTTACCCATAGAACAACTGTAAACGATAGGAGTCAGTCATTTGACGAACAAAAAACAAATGAAACCATTAGAAAAATAAAGGCAATGATGACAACTAAATAAAATTCACAAAAATTAAGCAATATGCCCAGCTGAAAACTTAAATTTGTAAAGACGTGGTTGTTTTAACAGCTTAATCACTGTCTTACGACATCTTGTGACAATGTAGCCATTAAGACTTTTTTTTTCTAATTTTCCTTTCTTTTTTCTTAATTTTTTTGAATGCTTAGATTTTTGTGATTTTGTGTTTGATTAAATGTTGTGTTTGCTAAAGTTTTGGATATCCTTTTTGTTTTTCTCCCCTCATTGATATACTATCCTAACAATATCCTTCGTCAAACCAATTTCTGTACGTCCATTTTTTTTAAATTGCTTTGAAAATTAGTTCAAAATGAAAAAAAATCATAGAATATAAAAAGAAATATGTGGTATTTGCTGAATTAAATGGTGCATCTCTTTTGTTTTATTTCATTAAATCTATTTTTTATAGAATTTTTTTAATGTTGTATCTAAGCCAACTGGACTGTTTCAGTTCGTTAGAAGATGTTGCGCCTATCATACAAAAGGCTTCTTCTGTTCTGCTCAATTCTCAAAATTGAAGAAGCCTTTTGGATGAGAGCCAGAATGTCTTCAAGAAAATGGAAACAGTCAAGTTGACTACGACACAGCATTTAAGAGGCACCATGACCTGGATTACAGAGAACCTTCATCAACATGTTTTTCTGTTAAGTTAGTGGAAGCTGACTTTGTTTTCAGGTGAGGGGGCAAATATTTGACACTTGATGGAAATACACATAAAAATCTTACTAATGACTTATAAGCAGGGAATACTTCTTACTTTATAGGTGAATCTAGATTAAACTAAGGCAGAATATTACAACAGCCCAACAATAACATTTTCATGAATTTGTTTAAAAATGTGTTTGATGACGTTTTCTTAATATTAACAAGTCTTAGGATTATGTTTGGTTATGGTTTAATGTTCAGAATTTTACAGTTCACAAATCAAGAAAGAACACTTTGGTTCTAAAAGACTAAAATAGCAAAAAAAATGTGTTCTCACTTGTAGAGGAGAATGTCTGCAGCCTGGAGGACAGGATATGTGTAGAGACCAACACTGCCTTCATTCTTTAGCTTGCTCTTCATCTACAGACAAAGATCGAGGAAAAAGAGACACTTTTGAGATGGGGGGGGAGCTACTAATAAGCAATGGAAAAGACTGGTTTAAGTATAAACCCACTCTTGCCCCACCCCGCAAGAGCCATTTTCAATTTTACATCTCGTCAATTCTCAGACCAGTGGCATCTGAATGTGACATTTTCCAGTACGTTTGACATCAACTCATCTGTTGGGTAAGCAGGAGGTGGGTGGAACAACAGAGACCAACACCAGGGCATGCTGCTCGCTCACTCTTCCCTTATTCCATGCTCAAAACTGCATGTGGCCGCAAAATTACTACAATTAGACGACTTATGAAATATCTGGCGTGTAGAATAGAAGGGAAAAAAATTAATAAAACAGACAATGAGGATGCTGGATAAATGCCAGAAATTCTGTGAGTAGAAAAGGAATGATCATTTACAATTATTCAAGTGAAGTTAAGTGCAGTTGTGCTAATAATTACAAGAACATGAATCTGACATTGGGAGGGGGAACACATGCAGCACCAAAAGTAGTAACAAGATGTTTAATCAAATATAAAAAGAGTCATCTTCTTGTTTTAAATGCAGTGTATCTGATTTGGCAGAAGAGTGAAATCCAAGGCTGTATGTTTTAACAGATAAAAATATACTTTATCTTTAGTTGAGCAGAAAGTTAAATTAAGATTTGACCACACTGAGTAGAAATGGTATAATCATTTTGTGGTTATTAATTAAGTCAGTGGAAAACATTAACTTAAATCATTCATGTACCCTCCAACCCTTAGACTCACAGTCACTCTTAAAAGACTTACTGATCACTTGAGGTAATCAGTGCATGTATGTTTGTGTGCGTGTGGTTTGCAGGATATTTTGCAACCTTCCACTGTGGTAGGTGTCGGAGACGGGGCATGCTGGTCAGACAGCCGAGGATCCAAGAGAGCTCAGCATGCTCGGACACCTGACGAAGATGGGCAAAGAGAGAAGGTCAACTCCAGTTGGGAAACATTACATCTCATTACTGTAAATCAATTTTTTTTCACAGAATCAAAAAACAAGGGTCAAACGGTTTTATAAACCGTTTTAAACGCTGACTTGATTCCACTGTGTTACATCTTGGTGCCACTTAAGGATAAAGAAATAACCTGTACTAATAAACGTATTATAACCTATAATAAATACATATTAGAATCTGTGTGATCACTGTTTTTCCCCACATACATACAAATCCAGAGAATGCCTTGAGATGACCAGAGGAAATGAAGGAATCAGACACATAAAACAAATGGATGTACAGCAGCAGAGATCTCAGACAGGACATCAACAATTGAGGATGAGAGCAACCCCCTAGTGCCTCCAAGTGGCAGAGAAAAGTAATGCCCATCCACAATTTTATGAAATGAATTCCTCAGAAAACAAGTGCAGCAGGGTATGACTCTGCCTAACCAGTCAATATATACTTAGATAGACAAATCCAACTCCATTGGTTTAGATTTTCTTAAATGTGTACATCTGAAAAGCATGACCCAAAGGAAGATATATTTCCTAAATCATCTTTTTTTCCAAGTTTCTTTAAAAGTTGACTTTCTTTTTGTAAACTCATCAATTAAAAAAGCTCTGCAAAACTTTGATCTGGTGTCAACATACAGTAAATAATAGCAAGTTCTCAAAGGCTCATATAATAAAGGATAATTACATTTTAAGCATGTGCCCTGACAAAGCATAAGTTTTTGTAAAAATTTTCATAATGTTTAATTATTGCCCACTTTTTCTCTGCATATTTTGCATTCTTGCCAATTTATGTGATAAACTGACCTGACTAATTAAAATTATAGGTCACTTCCGGCTCATTAAATAGTCTGGCAAAATGTTATCTAGTCCATAGTCTATCATTTACCTATGACAAATACCTTATTTCTTATATTTGTATTTGATTACATGTGAATCACAAATGAAACAATTTGTGGATGCAGATTTTTTTTTTTTATTTAATTAAGGTTTGAGAGAATGAATGGCATTTATACAAACACAACCTGGATTTCAAATCTCCTGTGGCTACATCAGGATTTATCAATGAAAATATGGTTTTAAATTACTTTTTCACCCATGCGCATATTACATTACATATATATTATATGTATTTATATATATATATATATATGTGTGTGTATATATATGTATATATATATATATGTATATATATATGTATATATATAAGTATAAATATATACATATATATTCTTTTTTTATTTCCCCAGAAAGTATAGATTTTTCAGCCACGAGTATTGATACATTAAGCCTCATTCAAATCCCCCGTGTCCCACACTTTGCAGGAAGAGCAATTCGTTCTGCCAGCCGCTAGTTTCGCTAGAGCATTTCTAGTTACCCAGATGCTAACGCCTTTCTCATCCGGTTAGAGTTGAGAGATTCAGGAGTGTGGCGATGAGTATAAATCCAGCACCTGCATGCTTAAAACGCAGATGTGTGGGAGCATTTTGGGTTCAAAAACAAAAAGAAAGCAACGATTTAGACAAAAGTATGCTGGTTTATAAACTATGTCACACAAACGTTAAGTACTCAGGAAATACCACCAACCTGCGATCCCACCTAAAACGTCTTCACCCGGACAAGGAAATGCAAATTGAGACCGAGTCAAAGAAGCTGCGGCCCGACCCCATACAAACCACACTGGACAGTGAGGGCGGTTGTTGCCACAAGTTCCTATTTTCCTCACTGAGGTCGCAGAAAGTTACGGAGTCCATTGCAGGATTTGAGACCTGGTTGAAAAGGCGCGTGGTGAACGCGATGGAGCCCCACTATGCTATAGTCACCCACAAATTTAATTATTGGCTAACATGGTTTATTTTTAGTTAACCTGGTGGCTAGCTATCTAATATGTTCAATATAAAGCCAAAAAAGCTGCCAAAAAAGGCCACTTGCTGCACTTTAACT
Organism: Aulostomus chinensis; assembly: GCF_037954235.1. Classification (NCBI taxonomy): domain Eukaryota; kingdom Metazoa; phylum Chordata; class Actinopteri; order Syngnathiformes; family Aulostomidae; genus Aulostomus; species Aulostomus chinensis. The sequence continues at coordinate 21,364,629 of NC_141331.1, forward strand.
CCCCGTTGTTCACTTTACTTTTTAAAAGCTTGAAAGCTACAATTTGCACTCAGTTTCAATAAATGAAACTAATTTTCTCACCAAATATTTGATTAATTTTGTCCAGCATTTGCAAGCTGCCAGTCAGAGCTATATATTGTGTAATTGATGCTTTCAGTTCAATTCATTCAATCTAAGTCAACTGAACACTCACAAGATGTCACCAAAATCACTTTGTCCCTTTAAAATCTTTCAGAAAATGATGTATTTCGAATTGTATCGTGAGCTGAGTATCGTGATATATATCGTATCGTGAGAAAAATAGTGTATCGTATCACAAGATTAGTGTATCACTACAGTCCTAATACATACAGTATATATGTATACGTGTGTGTGCAGATGTTAACAAAAAAAACAAACAGTGTAACATCTAGAGTTATGAAAATTGAATGTGTAATTGTAGGAGGCTCTGGACTTCTCTAAAGCCCTTACAAATCTTGACTGTTTTAACCTCCTTTTGTTTTTTTAATAAGACTTAATATATTGTTCTGCATCCAAACACAAGTATCACAAAACAAATGTGCAAATAAATTACATTATTGAGTAATGAAATCAAGAGAAATTCATGAGGATGACTTGAACCAGGAAGAATCAATGAATAAGACATGAAGATGTAAGTCCAACAATGCGTGACTAATGCATGCTCCTTTTTGAAATACATGTCTGTACTTTACCTCCATGCAATGTTAACCCACATTTGCATTCTGTTACATCCATGTTACATTGTTGTATGACCGAAAGTGTTTTCATAGTATTGATGACAACTTAAATTTTTAACTTCTGTGAAAAAAATATAGTCATGTTCACGCAAATCAATTCCAGCTTTGTCCACAATGTCGGTTGTAATGGCAGAGTGGCGCTGTCTGTTGTCTCGCTCTTTTAAATCAAGAGGTAGAGGAAGACAATGCAAATCAATTCCACCTTTGACCACAATTTGAGTTGTAATGGCAGAGTGGTGCTTTATTTCAACTTAGAAACTGAGGGTAGTGGGCCAAAGTGTTGTTTTGTATAAAATTACTACAAAAAATGAACAAATGTGGAATATCAGGCCATGTCAATCACTGTGTGTGGTAATTTCTTGTGACCATGTGCAATCTCATATAGATTCAGTCTCTAAATGAGAAGATAAGTGGTCTTGAACAGATGGATGGACAGAGATTTCTTAATTTTATAGTAATATTACTGGCATCTAATGTAAAATCAGTATCTTTTTATGGATAGTGTTATGTTGAGAGAAAGAGATGGCCTGTACTTAAAATATGGTAATGCAGGTCATTTAAATTTTTTTTTTTTTTGTGAAATCAACACATTAATTGTCCCTACAACAACCATAATATCGAAATTGAGATATTTGTCAAAAATATCCTGAATTGATTTTTTTCCATATGGCCCTGCCCTATGTCAAAGTACCATATATTCTACTGACGTTAAAGTACCATCTATTATTAGACAGGTGGGTTTGAGATAGGTATAGTGACCAGAAAGTTACAAAAGGATTTCCACACACTGTCCAACTTGCAATAGTATTGGCTTGTAATCACTGCCCTATTTAAGAGAGCTTTTTATTTTCAAAAAATGTTTGCATAATGAAGGTTTATTACTGAAACATTGCAAATGAATACACTATTGCAAGTCGACAATGTGAAGGCATCATTTTGTTCTAGCCAATCTACCTCTCTCAAACGCACCTGTCTCATGATAGATGAGCAAAGTTTTCTATTGTTTGTAATTTAATTTCGGTAAAATATTCCCATTCTTCATTCTGCACCTTTCTAAAACATCTGTGGATGAATTTTCTTTTGATTGATTGTTCTCTTAAAATTGTTGTCGTTTGCATCTTTAATTTTTTGTGGCCTGTTCTGATATTTGAAAACACCTGTGCTACATGAGTTCTTTGAGACCTGTTTTGATACTGTAGGGTTTGAAAATAAGTATTGAGTGTCTTTTCTCCTTTGTTTTTCAAAATTAGAGATTCCCAGAAATGTTGAAACATATCATAGGTGTAAATATTTTATTATTTTCAGGCACAGCTTGCAGGGTTGATGTGTGGGGACCTATTTGATAGAATAGAAGTATGTATGTAACCTAAATTAAGTTATATTTTGACAAACAGATGTATATATTGTTGTCTGGCTTGTACTGCTTTTTTAATGTCTCTTGAGGCTTGTCAGGCTCTTTTGCATGCAGGGAATGTTAGTGGTTGCTGGTTATCACAGCCCTATTTACACATTGTTTGCCTGATGAAGGTCTGTTACTGAAATGTTGCAAATAAAAATGCTTTTACAAATTAGACAGTGTGCAGAATTCTTTTTTTGACTGAAATTAGACTAAATAAACTTAAGAAATAAAAAAACAAAAAAGGTTTAAAAATAAATTATTATTAATATTGTTTATATCCTTTCAGTTGTGACAAAATGAAAAAAATTTACCATTCCAGGGCTTAAAGCTAGAAAAGATCTGAGACCTGAAAAGTTTTCCAGAAGGATAATTTTAATTTAAATGTGCTCTTTGCCTGAAATCAGGACTGGTGCTTGAGAACTTTAAGCCCTGCATTCCCATTTGAATCATGACTCATAACTTCCACCAGAAGACACCATTCCCACTGTGACTCAGCCAATACTGAAGATGACTGTCTTTTCAAAGAGGTCCACTAAGAAGTGTGTGTGCTACACATTAAGTCAGTTTCATTTCATGGCACATTTTAATGTTAGCAGTTTCTTTTTTAAATTCCTTTACATGCCCTGATCCAATTTGTTTGACCCCTGCACCCTTAAGCTTGAGCCCTGGTTGACACAGCTGACACCCATCTATCTTCCCACACACACACCTGAGACTGCTGGAAGAGCATAGCCCTCTTGGGGTCGATGCCGCAGGCCAGCAGGCTGGCTGTCATGTCCAGTATGTTGCTTCTGAGCTGGGCTGGGTCCTGAGGTTGGGTAATGGAGTGCAGGTCAGCAATGCTGTAGAGCACAGATGGGTAACAATTCTGCAGGGACACCCAGTTCTCCAGAGCACCCAAGAAGTTGCCCAGGTGGGGCACTCCAGTTGGCTGGATCCCAGAGAAGACACGCCCACCTCTTGGAGGGTCCTACAAAAGAGGAGAAATAAACTTAGTACCAGTGCACATTTCGCATTAAGGCCCATCCAGAACAATCCAATCCAAAGAGGTCAGTCTTAATATCAGGTGTGCTCACATTCTTTGCGCACAGAGATCTGATCATTTAGAGGTGGTCTGTGTCAAATTCTTTCAGCAGTGTGAAAGCACATGTGTCCTAGGACATATTGAAGGGTGCACCTCATCAGATGATGTCCTTTGTTTAAACAAAAATGCCACTACTGAGAGCGCCAAGAGTGGCGTGTCATTACTGATCATGAGAAAAAGCCCACAGAGAGCTATTATTATGGCAGCAAAAACATCTTAGGCAGGTTGATTTGTCAGGAACAGGCATCATTGTGATTTCTCCCTCATCATTGAATTTTCACTGATAAATATGAGAAAGGTATTGCTGTGCCACTCGCTTTCTTATTACAAAGGTGACAAAGAGACTGTTGTGTCAACTTTACACTAAACAGGGGCCAACAATGATCAAGCTTTTATTACAAAAATACTAACTCCCATGGCTAATACTTCTATTCTATCCAACACAAGAATGCATCACCTTGCTGGCCAAAAATTACATTTAACATCTGGCTGACCAACTTCAAGGCTGCTGTTCCACAACAGAGGACGACACTGGAGTGGAGAGCAAAACCACCCAAAGGATCAAGTATACCATGCAATGTGTATCCTACCAGATCACCTACATTAAACAATGGCCTCATGTTTCTGTGATTGAGCTAGGACTGCAGCCTGCCATTCACCCCCTTTAGGGAAGGAGATCACTCATTCTATTTGTATCAGTGGTTCTGGCTGTGGATCTTGGTTCTGCCTGACAACTTAATTCCTTCTGGCATTAGGCCACTCAACTGAACCTCAGCTTTCAATTGGGCCCGCTGGAAAACATTTGACAGCTGTTTGTGGCACTGTGCCCTAATGTGATACAATTAGACAGCAAGTAGAGCGCCACCTGTCAAGAGACATGAAACCGCACTAGAACTCAGACCTACAGCTTCTTCATCAATGCCATTACACAGTAGATTTGGTTTGACTGAGCACAAAGATGCAGACTGAAACTTCGTGTTTTTTTGACCAATGAGGAAGGCACCTGAATGACACACATTTGTCAACCCATCATAGAGACCACGGTTAAGTTGTCAGCAGAGGAGCAGAGCTGTGACTTGGCTGGTTGTTCAAACTCACAAGACAGTGGCTAAGGATGATGTCCTAATAGGGGTGGGGTTCTGGATGTTAACCTCCATATACCATAACCCTTAATTTTTTACAATTTTATGGGTTACCAGTTTTATTAGTATATCAAAATCAAATGGAGTCAGTCAGTATATAATGTATATCAGAGTGCAAAAATCTACTGCTATTGCAATTTTTTTGTCCTGAAACACAGTTTGTGGATTTCACTTACATCTTTTAAAAAGCATTTTCAGTGGGATGATATAATGCCATTTTCCACTGGCCAACAAACACCCTAAAATCTGTACTGGGGAGACATTTTTTAGCATTCACTCCTGGGTCAAAGGACCCTGCAGTAGGGTTGATTAGGGATCCAATGTGCAACAGAAAATGTTGCTTGCTCCTGTCCTGTCTGTCCTTTAACTCCCACATTAAGCAAATTTCTAGGACTGCTTTCTTTCATTTACGTAACATTGCTAAGATCAGACACATCCTGTCTCAAAAAGATGCAGAAAAACTAGTCCATGCTTTTGTCACTTCCAGGCTGGATGACTGCATTCCGTTCTATCAGGCTGCACCAGAAAGTCCCAAAAGACTCTCCAGCTGGTCCAAAATGCTGCTTCCAGCATGTTGACTAGAACTGGTTGAAGAGACCATGTCTCTCCTGTACTGGCTTCTCTGCACTGGCTCCCTGTCAAATTTAGAATAGAATTCAAAATTCTTCTTCTAACATACAAAGTCAGGCACCTTCATGTTTGACAGAGCTCATTGTCCCCTATTACCCAACTAGAGCCCTTCGCTCCCAGGATGCAGGGTTACTTGTGGTTCCTAGAGTTTCTAAAAGTAGAATGGGACTCAGAGCCTTCAGCTATCAAGCTCCCCTCCTGAGGAACCGTCTCCCAGTTTCAGTCCGGGATGCAGACACCCTCCCCTACCTTTAAGAGCAGACTTAAGACCTTCCTTTTTGATCAGGCTTATAGTTAGGGCTGCTTAGACTGGCCCTTAGATATGCTGCTATAGGCTTAGACTGCCAGGGGATCCCCATCCTCTCTTTCCTCCTATATATGTCATATATAAATCCTACTCACATGTGTTACAAACTTGTTTTCTTCTCCGGAGCTGTCAGGCTCCCCACATCCCAGATCCCGGGTGCTGCTGGAGGAGGCTACAGACCTGAAGAGGCTCAAGCTGCCACCCATAGCACCACCTGCGACGTCCTCGTCTGTCCATCAGTCTCTTCCCTTTCTCTCTCTCTTTATTTCTGTCCCTCTCTTTCCTTCTGTATATCTGTCTCTCTCCATGATCTGTCTTTGTCTCTGCCCCGTTCTCCTGCTCTCTTCCCCCCAACCGGCCAAAACAGAAGGCCGTCCCCATTGCGCCTGGAACTGCTCGACGTTCCTGCCTATTAAAAGGAAGGTTTTCGTCGCCGCTGTTGCAGGATGTGCTTGCTCATGGAGAATTGTTGGGTGTAAATTCATAGAAGGAGTGTGGTACTAGACCTGCTCTACTTGTGAAGTGTCATGAGATAACTTTTGTTGTGATTTGGCGCTATATAAATAAAATTGACTTGACTTGTCACTTAGAATCTTGAACAACATAGAACAAGCTAACAAAGTTTCACTGGTAACCGTTTATATGGAGTCATTGTAAGCTTGTCAATTTCGTTGATCGTTTCTACTCAAGTGAAAATATATTAAAGAGCAGGACTTAGTCAAAACAATCGAAATGGCTGTTTTTTTTTGTGAAGAAAAAACATGTAAGATTTCCGTGTAATTACATGCAATCTGATTTGTGACCATAGGCTCTAAGGCTCTGCTCCTCAAGGTCATCAAATCTAATAAGAGAGTCAGAGGATATCCTCTTCATTCACTGCTGGGAAGTTGCTTATCTAGATAGCTTGCTGAGTAACATCACATTCAATCTGACTGAGGGATAGGCTCCAAGGTGAAATCAGATAGCAGCATTTCTGTTACCACCTTCGCCCACAAAACCTGTCTACTGGCCTGAGGCAGCAGGTGGCTGCCCAGCAAGAGAAAGACAGGAAGGAACCTTGGTGTTTATGTCATTACCGACTGGGTAATTGCACTAGAGCACCTCTGATGCTGAGAGCCTCTTAAGAGGTGTCAGGATTGATCTGGGTGCAGACAGGGCCTTGAGTTTGGCTCATGTGTTCTCACCTCAAGCTGACATGCCAAATGCATGTTCCCTCTCTGCTCCAGACCCCAGGGGACATCATTAGCCATGCAGACATGGTAATGGCGTCATTTGAGCCAATTGAGTCTCAAATGGGACTCAACAGTGCAGCGAACCAGCCGCTGGCATTAAGTCACATCATGCTACTTCGCCAGACACATCCATGTAACTTCTTGTCAGAGGAAAGTCTCTAGAGACATGTTCTCTCAAAAGTTTTTGAGAAAGAAACCAGCTTACACAAGGAAGTAAATCAACTAATGCATGATGACAGATGAGACAGCAGAATTGTAAAGCAATTATGTTTGTAATGAATATTCAACTGCAAAGCCAATGGTAATAAAACATCAACTAGCATACATTCTAAAGCAGTGCAACTAAAACACTTTCATGCAAATGCTTGATTTCATAATGAGATGAATTAAGTACACCATGTGGCTGGTGCAAACTCACAGGATAAATCCTGAAAGACTTAAAAACCATTTAAACAATCATGGCAAAGTCCTGAAACAACATAGCTAATTAAAAGATAATAAGTTCATCAAAGAGTAAGAATCCTTAAAGAGTCACAGAGGGGCCGATACCAAGTGACACTTTGTTTACCCTGGGAGGACAGGCCAAAACTACCTTGGTGCAGTAATGATTATGCAAGCAGCTTCTAAGCTTTCACCAGCCTACTCTGTTTCTTCTCTTGGGGTAATGACTTTTGTTGTGTAGTTTAGACTTTTAGTAACCATCCTTTTTCTAAATACATATAAATGCTTTGAAAATCACGGGGGAGGGGGTGATCTTCAGTCCTCAGCTACCTGAACAGTTATTCTGGAGATGTTCATGCACCTTGTTGAGTGTAGGTCGCCTGCAAATAAGGGGTAACCAGTTCCCAACATATATGGCGTTGCATGCCGTTAACTGAGACAACACCTGTTTGTGGAATATGTACTGAGACCAAGGTGACTATGAAGAACAGATCCAAATGAAAGACAAAGTCAAAATGAAATCAGTCCTCACTATGAATAAGTGACACTGCAGCTGAACCCTGTAATTTTAAATGGAATTAATTTTGTGAAATGCGAGGATTGGAACTAAGTCTCGAATCTGATATCTAATCTGATTTATATATATATATATATATATATATATATTATATATATACACACATATATACACACACATACATATACACACACACACATATATATATATATATATATATATATATATACATACACACATACATACACATATATCCATATACATACATACATATATACATGCATATACACATATACAGTATATTGGTCCATATATACACACACACACACACACACACACTGTGTGTTGTGGGGGGGTAGGGGGGGTGTTGGAGCATCTGACCTTAGGTTAGAGGCAGGTACACCCTGGACAGAATGCCAGTCTGTCACAGGGCTGTCACAAGCTGGCAAAACAACCACCTAGCCATTCGGCCCCTTTTTGATGTTTAGCAAAATCAAAAAACACCCTCCTCATATTCTAAAATGAGTGTAATAGCGCTGTAGTACTGCATTGTTTCAAACGTGAGGAAAGCTGTCTTCATCCTTGGCTGCCATATGCTGAATGCATTACGTGTGTGTGTGCGTGTGTGTGTGTGTGTGTGTGTGTGTGTGTGTGTGTGTGTGTGTGTGTGTGTGTGTGTGATACAGAGCCAACAGCTAGCTCCATAAATGACATGTTTTCACACTTGCAGTACCTTTCCGGGAATATGTGTTCATTTGTAAATGTGTGTGTGTCTGTGTGGTAATGTCCACAGGGATAGCAGTCATGTGCAAACATAGAAATGTGTCCGCATGTCATATTCTTTGCCTACAACAACACTGGTGAAGCTGCGAAAGTGTCTGTTCATCAGAATTGGACAGCTCACATCAGGGGTCAACAACTGGTGTAAAACTATCCGGACAGCTCAACTAAACAACAGTGCTATGTCCAGATTACATCCAAACTACACTGCTAAATGGAAAACAATGATCAGCTGGACCTTCACTTGAAGACAAAAAGACTGCCTGCTCTTGGAAAGAACACCAACTTTCCCACAATTCCAGATTAAATCCATTTCGAGTGCTTCATGGAAACAACATTCCCTCATCTCTCCAATGTATTCCAGGGCTCCTGAGGGATATGGATGAGAGATGTTGGATTAATCAGAAACAACAAAATTACACGTTTAGAGACAAATGTACAAAGATGACAGATAGTCTTGAAGTCCAATACCTAAAACCTGGTGCATGTTCAAGCCTGTAAGAACACAAGCGGAAATGTGGAGTCAGAATAATAAATCAGTTTACTCAAATTGTTTCAACTCCAGCCATTAAAGTGAGTAGAAATGAGAAGGAAGTGTGATTCTTTTTGTGTTGGTGTTTGGATGACAAATTATTTGTACAATTATTTACTATTCATTTACTGTGATGTTGTGGAAATCACACACGATCTACTCTATCAACAAATGGTAATTTTAACTAACAAAACCAGCAAACACAAACAGACCGCAGCAAAAAAGGTAATGAAACTGCGATAAAGATGATCACATTTCAGAACCAATATAGGTACTTGTTCGGGATGCACATATCCAACATTGATATTAGATGCTTGAAAATGCGGCCCATGTTTTAAATTCAATTTAGACTACATTATGCATCAGTAGTTACCACTGTTGTCACTGAACAGCTCCACTACAGCAGATAGGGTTAAGGGCCTTACTGAAGGCCACCTCAGGGTTAGTGATGATTCCTTTTGCCCACACTAAATTTAATTTAAATTGTCCTGGTAGTGGACCAAAAAGCTCTACTGTCACAAGTTCACTTCTCTAACCTTCTGGCCACCAGCGCCAACATGGAACTAAAGGAGGGAGGAGAGGAGAGGAGAGGAGAGGAGAGGAGAGGAGAGGAGGGAAGGGCTCCATGTAACCTGATGTGTCCCCCAGCAGTCTAAGCCTGTAGCATCATAGCTATCAATGGTTCAGAGCTACCTGAACCAGTCCTAACTGAAGGCTCTGTCATAGAGGAAGGTCTTAAGCCTGGACTTAAACGTAGTTAAAGTGTCTGCCTCTCTGACCCATGGAGAGAGCTGGTTTCACAGTAGAGGATCCCAGTAACTAAAGGCTCTACCTCCCAGTCTGTTTTTATTGATACTGGGAATCACTAAAAGACCTGCATTCTGGGAGCGCAGTGCTCTGGTCGGAAAGTAGGGACTAATGAGCTCTTTCAAATAGGATGGAGTTTTATCATTGAGAGCCTTATAAGTCAGCAGAAGGATTTTGAAGTCAATTCTAGATCCTACAGGAAGCCAGTGGAGAGAAGCTAAAGTGGGAGAGATGTGTTCTCTCTTCTTAACTCCCGTCAAAACCCTCGCTGCAGCGTTCTGGACCAGCTGGAGACTCTTTAGGGAGTATTTAGGACATCCTGACAGGAGAGAGGTGCAGTAGTCCAGCCGAGAAGTGATAAATGCACGCACCAGTTTTTCAGCATCACTCTGGGAAAGGATATTCCTAATCTTAGCGATACTTCGCAGATGGAAGAAGGCGGTCCTAGTCACGTGCTTTATGTGGGAGTTGAAGGAAAGGTCCTGGTCAAAAATGACCCCAAGGTTCCTTGCAGTTGTACTCGGAGTTAGGGTGATGCCATCTAGTATAGAGATCCGATTCAAGAGTGTGTCCTTGTGGTGTTTAGGTCCAAAAATGATTACCTCAGTTTTATCTGAATTGAGCATTAAGAAGTTAGAGGACATCCAGGATTTAATGTCTTTCAGGCAGTCTTGCAGATGAGTAAGCTGGCATGTGTCGTCTGGCTCCATCGACAAGTAAAGTTGTGTGTCATCTGCATAACAGTGGAAGTTGATCGAGTGCTTCCGGATTATGTCACCTAATGGGAGCATGTAAAGAGTGAAGAGAATCGGTCCTAAAACTGAACCCTGTGGTACACCATATGTAACTCTACTGTACTCTGAATAGTCATTATTAACATTAACAAACTGAAACCTGTCAGATAAGTCGGACTTAAACCATTTTAGGGCAGTTCCTTTAATCCCAATGTCATGGTCTAGTCTCTGTAGCAGGATGCTGTGGTCGATGGTGTCAAATGCAGCACTGAGGTCCAAAAGGACAAGCACAGAGACAAGACCTCTGTCTGAAGCTATAAGAAGATCATTAGAGACTCTGACCAGTGCTGTTTCAGTGCTATGGTGTTCCCTGAATCCAGATTGGAAGGCTTCAAAGAGCTCGTTGCTGTGCAGATGTTCATGTAGCTGCTCCAGGACAACCTTCTCAAGGATCTTGAAGATGTAGGGGAGGTTGGATATTGGCCTATAGTTGGCTAACACATCTGGGTCAAGAGAAGGTTTTTTTAAGTAAAGGGTTGATGACAGCCACCTTAAAGGCCTGTGGCACATAACCTGTGACTAAGGAAAGATTAATTTGATTTAATATAGAAGTGTTGACTAGAGGGAAGGCATCTTTAAGGAGGCTTGTTGGGATGGGATCCAGCAGACAAGTGGCTGACTTGGAGGAACCGACTGCAGAAGTTAATTCTGACAGGTCGATGGGGGAGAAGCTGTCCAAGTGAGCACCAAGTCTGGGAGATGCTTCTATGGGGACTGTAGTCTGTCCTCCATTACTGTCAATCTTCGTTCTAATATTCACAATCTTTTCAGTAAAGAAAGAAAGGAAGACGTTACTGCTGAGAGTTGGGGGGATGCATGGCTCAACAGCACTATGGTTCTTGGTGAGCCTGCCCACGGTGCTGAAGAGGAACCTGGGGTTGTTCTTATTCTTTTCTATCAGGGACGAGTAGTAAGCACTTCTGGCATTACAGAGTTGTTTTTTATATTTTAATAAACTCTCCTTCCAGGCTTGGCGGACTTCCTCGTGCTGGCTGGAATGTGTCTTCCTTTCCAGTTGTCTGGTCTTCTGTTTTAAGGCACGCAGCTCTGGGCTGTGCCAGGGAACTATTCTTTTCTGGTTGATAACCTTCTTCTTCAGGGGAGCTATGGCATCAAGTGTCCCAAGGAGTGCTGCTGCAGTGCTGTCCACAAGATAGTCTACCTGCGAGGAGGTGAAATCAGCATAACTGCCCATTATATCACTACAAGCTGTGGCAGCAAGCTCTGCTGGAATAAGCTCCTTAAATCTAGAAACAGCAGTGTCAGACAGACATCTACTGAAGCGGGACTTTTTCCCAGGTAGGATATAATTTGTTAAAGTAAATTCAAATGTAATTAAGGAGTGATCAGACAAGACAGGGCTCTGAGGAAGAACTATGATGTGGTCAGCTGTTTTTCCATAAGTGAGTACTAAATCAAGGATGTGATTTAAAGTGTGAGTGGGTTTGTTTACCCTCTGACAGAAGCCAACAGAATCAAGAAGCGACTTAAACGCAGTGGCCAGAGAATCATCATTGACGTCCACATGGATGTTAAAGTCACCCACTATAATGACTTTGTCTGAGTTCAATGCCAAGTTAGACAGAAAGTCAGGGAATTCTTCTAAGAACTCAGAATAAGGTGCAGGAGGACGGTACACCACAGCAAGTAAGAGTGGTTTCTCTGCTTTCCAGTCTGGGTGGCAAAAGCTGACAATAAGGCTCTCAAATGAGTTATGGTGCGAGGTACATGGTAGTTAATGTAACCAGGAGGAGAACATTCATTTAAACTAACATACTCATCTTGCTGCACCCAGGTTTCAGTGAGTGCTAATACACCAATCTGATAATTAGTAATTAAATCGTTCACTAGGAGAGACTTGGATGCAAGAGATCGAATATTAAGCAAACCACATTTAATAGTTGTATTGGGTTGATTTGCTGGAGCAGTTGTTTTAATTTTAACTAAGTTGCTATAAATTACTCCTCCAGATTTGGGTGCAGGCTTATACAGCCTCGGGGCAGACACAGTTTCTATACAGCTTATTGATTAAGTATTGGTATAAAAATCAGGATTAGGAATGAGCAGATACCCTAAACCAAGTTGTCTGTATCATTACTGAAACTGAAAAAGTCAGATTGGTGCATCCTCCTATTATTTGTACATTGCAAGTTGGATTTGGCTCTTACTTAGACTCACGTGTTAGTTCACTACTAATTATCGTTTTATAACAATCCTGTTTATGCTGTACAGCAGCTGACTACAACTTCAGAAGTCCATCTAAGAGTCAACAGCCGTATTGATAATTGCCTAGGTAAATGATCAAATTCAAGATGAAACAGACAAAAACACACAATAACATTGTGAACAATGCCACTGATAAAACAGTTTCTAATATGCCTTTGAACAAGCATCATTTAAAATGTTTATTGCACCTGGAGGAAACTTTCTACACAATGTAACACAGCACAGGCTAACATAATACTGTCAACCGGAAATTTGATCTCAAATCTCAGTTTCCCATTTCCATCCACCCATACATCCATTTTCTACCACTTATCCTATTAAGGGTCATGGGGGGCTGGGGCCTATCCCAGCAGCCTTCAGCAGGTACACCCTGGACAGGTCACCAGTCCATCACAGGGCCAACACATACAGACAACCATTCTTGCATGTTTTTGGACTGTAGGAGGAAGCCGGAGTACCCAGAGAGAACCCCACAGGCACAGGGAGAACATGCAAACTCCACACAGAAGGATCCCATGCCCGAGCCAGGACTGGAACCCGGAACCTTCTTGCTGTGAGGCGACAGTGCTAACCACTGCACCCCCGCGCCGCCTTGTTTCCCCATTTCATTCAAGTAAACCTGGTACATGTATATACAAGGAGCACACATTTTCAATGCATGTTGTTTCAATAAATACATATTTATGTAAGGAGAAAGAGTAAGGATTGATTTTTTTTTAGTCTAGGGCCAAGAGACCCATGGCACATTACTTTCTTGTTTTCGTTTTTCAACTCAGTTGGATCACTCCAAAAAAAAGAAAGCTTTAAAACAAGACATGGTGAGTTGCCTCCAACAGATAAAATCTTGCCCATGTTTCCTTTCCTGCTTTCCAGTGAAACCGGATGTTGCAGCAACAAAATCATGTATAGTATCTAAAAAATACTGAAAGTGAAGAGCAACACCTTGTTTGGATATTGACTAAAATGTGAAGCAAATACATAAGAGGCCTGGAGGAGATTTTTTTAGATTGTGTAAAAACCAATCTGGCTGCCACAAGAAGTCAGCAACAGTGACCAAATGTGATAGAGAACAGGTCTGACCAGATTGAAAACATTTCATAGGGATTTTATAGGGAAAAATATCAACTCTAAACACATTTGGTGATTAAATTAGAAACAGCAACCAAAAACAACCCATATCCAGTTTAGACCATATTAAAGATGTGTGCATTTTCATGGCATATCTTCAAATAGCTCTTGAGTTAGAGGGCAGAAATGAGTAACAAATGGTGGTGGTGGTGGTGGTGGTGGTGGTTGTGGCAGCAGTTCCAGCAGTTCAAGCAAAAATACAGTGGTATCCACAAAGTCATGCAAAGGGTAGGTACCAATGAAGCACCATATCTTGCTAAACAACTGACTTAATATAAAGCAAACCCATCAGGGCAAACAGGAGATATTTCAACTTGTATATATATGTAAAAAAAATACTATCATCCCATACAGCTGCCAAAAGAAGTTAGTAACAGGAACCAAAAACAATTCAGATTCAGCTTAGACTATATCAAAAGTGGGTCAGAAACAAAGTACCCACAACAGATTGGTTATTTTCATTAAAAGAGCAGTTTCCAGCATGTGCAGGCCCACATTGTAACAGTCATTGTTATCAATCACAGCTATGATTCAAACTAGACTCTGTAAAAATGAAGCATTCTCTCTGATCTTTTCTAGGCTGCTTTTCAGGGCTCATACATCATATCAGACCCTTGGAGCCCTGGAGTGGCCCACTGACATCTCTCTCACCAAGGGGCTGATGAGTGGGGCTGACGGTCACTGCCATTTTACCGCCAATTTCAACACACCTCAAAACCACCTCTGGAATCACCGCTCCTCACCCTGCTGTGAATTACCATCAGTGCTTTGTGAGCATGGGAGTAGATCCAGATCTTCCCAAAATGCAACAAGATAGACTTACAGATGGAGGATTTTCTCTTCCCTGCCAACCAGTTCTCCTGCTGAGCATCTGACACACAGAATCTAGTGTTCCTTGTCTGTCCTGGGCACTGCAGGCTCCCCAGTAACACTGGCATCATGTCGGAATGAACCTTGACACACCCACCCCCTACTCTCTATCGTCCTTCATCTTTGTCTCTCCCTCACTTTGGGACCTGTTAGCACAGGCCACCAACAGCGCTGGACATTAGTGTGATATCAAAAAAAGGAATGGGGTTTACTGACACACCCCAAAGCACATGTATGTTTTACCAGTGTGGGAATACTTTGCAGCTTGAAGCAAAGTACATGCGAGCACACAGAAACAAAAAAACAAAACTAAACCATGCACACTCAGTGTATTAACATGCACACGAGTAAACAAACAGCAAAGAAGAGTTCATTTAAACCAGAAAAGGGACGTGACAGAAAATGAAGCACCATATCTGCCTAAACAACTGACTTAATATGAAGCTGGCCTTTAATTAAATAAACATAAATAACCAAGAACAAGAGTGACTTTAGGCCAGTCAAGACATGGACAGTTTTTTTCCCATTTTTCCTTCCAAAGAGGGTGCTGGAGGGGAGCAAAGGGGAAGGCCCAAAAAGAGCATTTGATTAAATCTGCGGTTGACGTGTGGGACAGGTGAGATTGATGAGGTTCCTCTGAGCTTCATACTGTGCAGAGAGCAGGGGTACAGGAACAAAACGCTGCAGTGTGGCAGGCCAGGGCTTGGGGCCTGCTCGCACCGTGGGGTCCCTGGGCTGATTAATGGGACTGGAGGCCCTTCAAAAACAGCACTCCCCGCAGACACGGCCCAACAGTGCTCCAAAAATAACCAGGCAGGGGGAAGCAGACCTGGCCTCCAGCCTTAACAGGGTGCAGCTTCTGAAGGATCCAGATTTCAAGACAGCCTGGGGGGAGATCACCAAGTGAAGCAGCCCCTACTCAAGACAGGAAACTGTAATCTGGCTCATTAGAAACTCAACATTTATGACTTTTCTAGAGAGTTTATGGAAAGTGATCAACATTGACGACTCAACTATGACTTGCTGATGTAGTTGTATTTAAGTGACAGCTGCAATATGCAGGTACCAAACTTTACTCAGTGTGAAACCAAAGCCCATAAACATCCCACTAACAGTTATTTAGAAAAAATAATACTCAGATTTCTTTCAGGAGCATACAATCCAGGAAGCCCAGGTTGAAAAATAGAATATCAACATCAGACCAGATGCCAAATCATTAAGGTTTTTCAAGTCCTGGGAAGTTTTCATTCGTAAGAAATAAAAGAATTACACCATACACATTATGTAAAAACAACAAAGGTGAACTAAAAATAATTTTGATTAGCCCAACCAGTGTATTTCAAATTACTGTGTCAAGTTAAATTGAAGGATTTGACCCCGTCTGTCGTTTTTTCTCGAGCTCACTTCCTTGAATGCGATTCACCTGTATAAATTCACATGCTTGGCTGGCATTATGCTGATGTCTTTTGTTTTTGCGCAAACAAAGCATCATAAGTCTCATTTTTCATCTTAACAGCGATATTGTAATAAAATATAAATATCTGAGTGGACTAACTGGCCGAGAGTTCCCCGGGGTAATTTGTGTACGACACAACAACAACAATGGACGACATGGAGTGAGTGTGATGCCTGTTGCTCGGTCAGTGGTTTTGGTTAAACTGAAAGTAAGGGAGAACAGACAGGCAAGGCTTCAAGCAGCAAAAACAGAACACCCAAGAAATGTATGAAAGACTTTACCAAGCAATTGACCAGTGTTCCGCTGAGGCTAAGATGATACGAAGTAGACGACGTAAGCAGGTGATTTACCCAATCAGCGTCCTGCTATGTGTTTACATCACATTATAGTCCCAGCTCGGCTCGCTAGGAACCCCAGCAGAGGAGGAACCAAAATGTAATGGTTAGTATCATGTTGGGGCCAGTGGAAATGAGGCCAAACCGACCCGAACCAAGCTGAAGTCAGCACAAATTTGCCCTAAGTAATCGCCAATAGAAGGGATGGTATTTAAAATTATCTCACATTGACACACATTTTCTTTCAGAACAGTCTAAAGTCTGCATGGGATGCAAGATTCAGGATTAAATTTGCTGTCATTTAACTAAGTATTTGCTGCATTTCAGCTTCAGACAGTGTATTAATAGACTAACTAATAAATAGTAAATAAAGAGAAATTCAATCTTTCAAACACAACTAAAAGTTGACACTGAAAAACATCATTTACAAGCCAAGCGTGTTTTTGGAGACTGCAATTAAGTCATGTTCTTAATATCTAGTAATTATTTTTCCCAATCTGTGGTCTGCAGTGTTTTTATGTAATTTCTTTATATGTTGTTCATGAATAATGTTCAGCACAGATATGTGTATTGCATGTGTAATATAAATTTACTATTAGTATATAGTTTGAGTTGACACTGTTGATCACTTTGAGTATGCCAGTAAAAGCAAGGGAAACCATGGAAGGATAAACTTCAAGTTGAATGTGTAAAAATCATGTTTACAAATACACCAAGAGCATAACCTTTTTGCTGTGATCAGTAAAACTGAAGCACAGTATGAGGACACACTGCTGAAAGAGAGTTCATTGAAAGCCAGTGGAAAAAAATCATCATTTTAGTATAATGGCTTTAAAATAAGTCAAATTTATCAATCATCATTTCAGGTAAGGACAAGCAACGCTCAGCTCCTCCTCTTGTCTGAGTCAAAAGGATACAGCATCGAGCTTGTTAATCCCTTGATTCCAACTGAGGGCCTTGCTTAGATTTACCAGGACAAAGGCCAAAAGTCAAATCACAGTTACAATGAATGCCTCAAAAACCTCACTGCTAAATTATTTTTCAAGTGGCAGGTCAAAGGTAGTATGTTTGATATGCTGGCTGAATATCACAGTATTCAAGGAATACAACATCAAGAGGCATTTTTTTTAATCAAGCACCATAACTGCACCAGGTAGTTGTCAGTGGAGGAAAAAGAAGAAAAAGACCGGACATGTTTTTTGTCTTGCCCTGTCCAAGATATATACATCTATGGCTTGGAGAGGATCAAGCCTGTCTCCAGTGTGCAGCCCGAGCAAACTTCCAACAAATCCTGGTGGGCTCCAAGAACACAGTTGTTCTCAAACTTATTTATTCAAGTTCCACCTGAGAAAAAAAAAGAGCACTTGAAGTACCACCATTATGAACAAAGATAAAAATATAGTAGTATTCAGCTACAGCAGGGGTGGGTAAAAATTTTTGTTTCTGAGGCTGGCTTGGATAAAATAAGTGTGGGGCCACAAATCAGAGAATCAGAAAGAAACATGAAACACACGTGCTGAAATATATTCATGAATCTGAACTTGTTTTCAACTGTATTTGTCAGGCTGGTGAACTCTGAGGTTACAATGAAAGGACACATGTTTTGACAACTGCTGTATGTTATAAATATGTGAAAATTTGTAACTGGGTGGTGTCTTTGAGGTCAGTGCCCTTTTCCAGTGTGATTGAGCCATATGTTAAGTCAGTGCCACAGCAGATAGCTGAAACCTCTCTGGGTATCATCTCTAATAGCAGTGCAGACTAAATACAGGTTCCTACACATAGGATGTAGTGGGTGCTGTTCGTGCAGCAGGGTAGGGCTAAGGCAGGGCAACACAATGTCGGCTGAGCACTACTGAAACATGCACTATTGCTATGTGACCAAGACGCACCAGACAGTTTAAGAATCACACACATCAAAATGCATCTTACAGTTTATCTGAGGAGAACCCTCAAACTCTTTTTACACAGGAGCTGGGAAGATTTTGGCTTGTTTGGGAGGTTAGGCTTTGACTATATATTGACTTTATAATGACTTCAAAGGTTATCTCAAGCTGAATACCACCTTCCTACAATTGTTTTCTACAATCTCTTCCCTGCATACTAGGGATAATTGATACACCATTATCTGTATCTATATAACAACGAAAATTATCTGTATTGGTACTTGGAATGATGGGGCTTAACACAAAAATGGGTGGGATCTATTCAAAAGTGTTTGTGGCTTTACCAGTAGGTAAAGCCTACCCTGTATTCATCTACAAAAGCACCTTCATGCCCATGGTTACAAAAAAAAAAAAAAAATTTAAGCAACTTCCCACTCTTTCCATGTCGTCATTGAAGGATGTTTAATTTTACTTTACATTCAGGAGTGACAGGAAGGCTACCACTAAATCAAATAAAACTCAGACAAGTTGCACTGCATGACAAGACATAAGTGGCACACACTTTATTTAGTTTATAAATATTTAATCAATATGACTAAAATATGAAACACTAAGGAAAAACCTCCACCCGCTTCTCTAAATTGTCCAGTCAATTCCTCCTCTAGAGGAATTGTCTGTTGACTTGAGGGCAGCTAAAAAGCACAATACCTGATCCTTAGTATATTTTAATTTAAAACGTCAGACACACAGGAAAAGGCATTGCACCAGACGTAGACTAAAGTATAAGAAAACCAGTAAGATTCCCCAGAAACCAGTGTGGCTGCAGAGCTACAAGCAGATTTCACTTGGCTACATACAAATTCCTAAAAAAAGCAATATGTTGACATATGGGATAGACTGAGGGAAAAGGTAATGTGCAGAGAGCAGAGTAAGAGCCCTGGCTGGAGAACGGCCATGACAGAGCACATTGCACAGAGGGGACTGTTGAGAATTAGTGAGCTTTTCTGACAGTTGAAAATAAATAGGGCAGTTAATGAACATCCTCAAAGGAGAGGCCATGTTTCCCCACTCTCACCGGAATCTCCCATGTGGCGCAGGAGCTGCTTTAATGGCTTTAGCTGACACCCGAATAAGTGAATTTGGAGTTGAGGAGAACAGAGAGGCAAATTAGAAGTCACTTCCTCTTTCCTGGAGCTCAGGGCTGACATGACTGATATGAGCCAATAAAGGGGACCACTGGCAAGGGACAGTTGGACATGTACTTTTGACTGCATTTGCAGCTGACATGTGGCCAGAGGGTGGGTAGTGTTACAGGGGGTACACACTCACAAATTCTAGCAAAATAGGAAAATGAAAGACTGTACTCAGGGATTGAGAATTTAGGTTGAATGGTGAAAGGAAGTTAGTGATAATCTCAAAGTCTATCACCAAATGAGAAAGAACAATGGTGAATAAGCCTACATCTCACAGTATTGCCAGTCATTTTGCAATGGTTTCAATCTGTATTTGCTATGAAATAGAGGTGTGGTAACAGAACCTACAATAGTTTTGACAAAGATGTAGTTAAGTCATGGATTGGTTAGGTTTGGAGAAAAGATTTGAAACAGTTTGTGTGAAAAGAAAATGATTGGGTTAAAATTGTCACAGCCATCACTTAAAACACCCTGCTCTGCTGCCAGAGTGACAGCAAAAAACAGACATCTAAATTGTTTTCTTTGAGATTTCGGCATTCATGCACGCACATAGAATTATGTACAAATCTATGGAGACGCATTGTAAAATGACATCCAAAAAACAAAAATACTCAAAAAAGGCAAAATGACATTATTTTACATGTTATTCATTGGCCTTTTGGTAACACTAGTCTACAACCCTCAGATTTAAGTTTAGAAATATTAATATATTTCCAGTATTATTAACTGGATGTTGGGGTGGCATGGTGGCGCAGTGGTTAGCACTGTCGCCTCACAGCAAGAAGGATCCAGATTCGAGCTCCAGCTCGAGCATGGGGTCTTTCTGTGTGGATTTTGCATGTTCTCCCTGTGCCTGCTTAAGTGCTCTCAGGTACTCTGGCTTCCTCCCACATTCCAAAGACATGCAAAAGGGGACTAGGTTAAAATGGATAGTCTAAATTGATCAAAAGTGTGACTGTGAGAGCGAATGGTTGTCTGTCTATATGTGTTGGCCCTGCAATGGACTAGCAACCCATCCAGGATGTACCCTGCCTCTCGCCCAAAGGCAGCTGGGATAGGCTCTAGGCCCCCTATGACCCTTAACAGGATAAATGGGAGAAAATGGATGGATGGAAGGATGGATAACTGGATGTCAAAGAAGAGATTGGCACACATATCACATGACAGGCCAGAAACTGAGTTTTACAATGATATAAGACACATACATGTGCATCAAATGTACCTTTTTAGAGCTAGACTGATAAAAGACTGCAAAATAATAAGTTGCCTTATTTCTTTACTCCAGTATGTTACTCGTACTTGTTAATTGCATTACTGTATAGAGAAGGAAAACATATTTTACCGATTCCCAAGTTATCATGTTTTTTTTTCTATGACAAACTACGTTCATAATCTGGTTTTGATCACTGCAAATCTCTACAGGTTGTCCAGCATGACTTTGCATCCTTTTTTTAATGATAGTACATTTTTGCTTTCAAAATGTTATCCACACTTTCTCCAAGTAAACAGGAGAGCACAGCCGCACTTATTTTGCGCATGGAGGCTACTGTAAATGTGCATGGGCAGACTAGTTCAGGTTCAGGTCAGGTCACTACAGGTCAGTCTCAGAGACTGGAAAGACACACATGACAGAGCAATGTACTATCTCAGGGTTATAACAAGGGTTAAATCCCTTTTGATATCTGTATAAAGTTGTGTATGTTCTTGTAAATAGTTCTTATTGTATTTTTGTTAGACCTGTCAGTTGATTAAAAAAAAAATCTGATTAATCGCATGGTTGTCCATAGTTAACTCATGATTAATCATATTTTTATCTGCTCTAAATCTACCTTAAACCGATATTTTTCATTTCTTAAAATTAATCATATCAACATAGGACTGGGCAAATAGTTGCTTTCTGCAAATGCAGCATGTTTATTCATGTTGGAGCAAAGTAATGTCCAGAAGTACACACAAAACAAAAGATGCACAAGGTAAAAAATATATATATATATATATATATATATATATATATATATATATATATAAACTCAAGCCCAACAAATATAATAGTAATGATTACCAGTACTAACTGAAGTACTTGAACTATTAAGCCATTAACACAAAAGGATGACCCTAATGCATTGCATCAAACTGTGATGCACAGAATAAATTAAATTAAATAAAAACAATGAATAAAGTGTGCATTCAACAGGGGGCAGTGCAATACAGAACAGGACTCAAATGATATAGCGGGGACATTGTGGGTGGTGGACGCCTTCAATGGTCTCCGTTGTGCCAAATAATCCAGCGTGGTTTGTTTTACGCCAGAGGGGAGCAGAGGGCTCTCTGCATCAGCTGTATGCTTCGCGGACAAGTGATACTTAACACTGCTCGTACTCCGGTGGAAACTAAATTCAGCTTTTTAGTGTATGCATGTCACTTTTTTCTTGTCAAGACTGTCATCTGGCAGGGCTTTGAAGTTGAACTTTCCATTTAAAACTGACGTATTCTTTTCCATGTTAGTCCTACCTTAACGCTCATCTGCTCTCAGTTTTTTTGTTTTTTTGTTTATGAGCTGCAACTGGCTGTATCTCGTGTGTCTGACAAGTGGTGCCTTCACTTCTGGTTTTCCACGAACTACGGCATGGCCAAAAAGCAAAAGGGTCAAAAAGCACCGTGCACATTAATCACGATAAAAAAAATATTATCAGCGCTATAGGGACGTTGGGTTAACAAGTTAATAAAGCATTAACACTGACCCCTATAATTTTTATATTATTTATGCATGTTTCTTTTAAATAAATATTTTTCATCTTAAGCCAAATATGTGTTTATGTCAGTAAAATGGCTTTTATTCTCACCATGCATACAACACATGTTTTTACAAATTGTGAAGTCATAGAAACTTCCACCATCATGGTGCTTATATGCAGGGTAATGCAGTTCCGATAAAATATTCATGGCCGGAACGGAGTTCCGTTAAAAAAGGGAGGAGAAGGGAGCTGTCAAAATCCCATATTAAATAAAGAAAACAACGTCTGATGGCGGTTTCACACTGAACACGGCAGATGCGGCGCACTGCCCGGGGTGGGGCGCAGGCACGCGCAGCGCTACCACGTTGCTGGGCTTGGTTTGCGCTTATGTGACGTCACAGCGCTACACAATGAATGGACTTCCCCCGCGCAGCCTGCACCTTTCGCGTTCAGTATGAAACCGCCTTGACACAGAGTCATGCCCATCAGCGCATCTCCGCATGCGAGGCGTTTCTGGTTGGCTAACAGATGGACATGTGGGTCACGTTACCAGCATTGTTGGTTTTGATTAGTTAAAACCACATGTGTTCTGCTTTCACGGAATGAAAAAAAGAGAACGAAAACAAAACAGAGGGCAAAATCAAATTAGTAATTCTTCTTGAAATTTTCCATGTTTTGTGTTGTGTCACTCACTGTAAAGTGTAAATTGATATTTTGCAAAATAAATCATTGAGTGATATTGATGATCTGTTTTTTCATGTACGCATGTCTGCCTGTTCCCTGTTGTTAGCGCTGTAGTGGGCAGTTACTGTAAAAAGCAGTTTTCAAAGTATTTCCAGGGGTAGCGCGGGAAGGGTGGGGCTATGGAGGCTGCAGTTGTGTGGGGAATAGACACCCGAAAACTGTAATAAAAATCACCCAAAACCGATTAAAAAACCATAAAACTTCGGCAGCGGCGCGCACCCTTTGGGCGTGTGCTTTTTTTTTTTAACACACGCCCAAAGGGCGTACAGTTCCAGCAAGACTTATAAGCAGGGGTGAAAGTGGCTTAAATGTCAGATTCCAGGAAAACTCCCTAAACTCAATATGCAAAGATGTGTGTGCTGGAAATGTTCATTAATGACAAACATATCGAAAATCCAAGTATTTGTAATGTTAAACATTTTTTAAAAAACTATATGTTAGTGAGCCGGAAAGGGCCGGAACGCAGTTTCGGTAAAATATTCACGGCCTTAATGGAGTTCCGTTAAAAAAAGGAGGAGAAGGGAGCTGTCAATTACACGGTGGTGCAGTGGTAAGCACTGTCGCCTCACAGCAAGAAGCGGGTTCGAGTCCCGGCTCGAGCACAGAATCTTTCTGTGTGGAGTTTGCATGTTCTCCCCACGCTGTGTGATTGGATACTCGAAATTGACCATAGGTATGAATGTGAGTGTGAATGATTGTTTGTCTATGTATGTTGGCCCTGTGATGGACTGGCGACCTGTCCAGGGTGAACCCCGCCTCTCGCCCGTTGCCGCTGGGATAGGCTCCACCCCCCCCCCGCGACCCTTAACAGGAATAAGCAGAAGACAATGGATGGATATATATTAGTAGTACCAAGTGAACTGATGGCTTATCTGGATAGCATAGACTGTCCTAAAAAAAAAAGAAAAAAAGAAAAGAAACTAGGTGCATGTGGAGATTGACCTTATAATGACCAAGATAATGGTTTAAAGGCAAATTATGTAAAATTATCCCAAAATCCGCTCGGGGCTCTAAGGGTTAATGGGAAATATGATTTTCCTAATTACAGAAAATATTGCTCTTACAATTTCCTCCAAATTGCACTATATTACTGGATATCTTCTTAATCTCTAAATATGTACATAAATAAATAAGTGCTCTCCTACTGGAAAGAGGTACAAATAAAATTATACTGAAAATGAGTTATATATTCAGCTAATTCTGACATATCTTTTACTTGACAAACAATAGCAGCTGAATGGAGCACCAAGTGAAACATAGGACAGGCTGCTGGCTAGTTCTTGGCCTCAAGATCTGCCTTCTATCTTAAGCCGCTTTCTCTTAACTTTCTCAAACTGGGCAGGCTCAACAGCGTGATGAAGATTTCATTGTCTTTAGGTTTAGGTTTGTTATTAGGGACATTTTTGTTGTGGCTTCCCTATTGAATGTTTTGGCCTGACGTTTACCAATCGGGAGTTCGATTCTGAATTTCTAGCAGCACGGATGCAGTGCCACTCTTGATCCTCTACATAGCTGCAATTTCAAGCTGCCCACCCAACTTTGTTAACTTCCTCAGGTTCTTCTTTATGGTCGTTGTCTTTAGGTTTATGTATTGCTATCACATGCCAGTATAGTACATGTTTATATTGTGTCCTTTTCTTGTCTGGTTTTGAGATCAGGAGCCTACACAGTTTTATTTTGAAAACTGACAGGATATGCAAAGCAATTTGTGTGAATATTTCTTGTCTGCTCTGTGTTGGCTAATGCACCACCCCTCAAAAATAGCTGGGAATAGTTGTGTCCAGTGGCAAGGAACCAGCTATGAATCAGAAACGTCACAATGACCGGCTGGTTACCAGTCAGGCCAGGCACGCTGAAAACCATCTTAATCCATTCCGTGGTCCAGTATTCAGTGAATCCCTGTTAATACTCGGTTGTTCAGTTATTTGCATAGTTTTGTACAAATGATGGCTTTTAAATTTTCTGTGTAAACAAGCTCGGGGTCTCTGAAGGGGGAAAGCAAAAACACCTGCCTACACTGCAGTTTATAAAGGTATCTTCCCAGTATTTGCCAGAATGAAGTAACTTTTATTTATTTGAACAATAAATCAAGTTCCAAGGAGGAACAGAGAAAGCAAAACACAGCTGCCTCACAAACATCTCACTAAAATTCAGAACATCTGACAGAGGTCACACTTCATCTTTGTATCAGTCTGCTAAGGTTCAGTGACTAAACACAATTTCCAGTGTGTAAAGGCCTACAAAAGAGTGTCCTGTTTGACGCACATCACACCTCAGGGCATTGTGAGTGTTTGCACTCAGCCCTCCACATTTGGAGAAAATTAAAACACATGAAAACCCAACACTTCATCTCTGATGTTATTGCTGGTAATGAAGCACTGCTGCGATGCTTTTTGAGTCCCCCCTCAAGTCGCACACCTCTTCAAGTCTCCGGGGGCTTCCTCTTAACAAAACACAGACGTGAGTGTGCATTCAATGTTACAGCTCGTACATCACGCAGCAACAGGACTTGGGTTGGATGGGTGAGGTTTCTAAAATCTGTGTAAAGTAATAATAAAAATGTGTTGAGAATTGTGTTAGAGAACTGTGTCATTAACCTCACAGCCACATATGAATGATTAAAAACATTGCAGTATACAAAACAGGCCTTTAAAAGATGAAAAAAATGCCCTTTTTCTCTGCTCTGAGACTGGGGGATGGAACAGGAAAGACCACACTCAACATACATGCATCCTTTTAAATCCACTGAAAAAAAAAAGTCCTTTATTTTCTTAACCGCTTAAATAAATGGTGTTTTCTGATGAGGATAAAAAGAAGTTTGATGAAGCCAGCATTTATCTTGTAGAAAGAAAAATAAGCTTGTACCCAGCATGTTTTAAGTTTTGTTGGATAAATTATTTTGAAATATATATATAGGTAAGGAGCTATGCCATTGACAGTATGGCATTTTAGTCACGTAAATTTACGTCACACACAAGTAACTTAGTGTCAGTCAGCTACAGATACAGTACCTGCAGATATTCAGACTGCTTCATGTTTGGACTGATGAATTTTACCAAATTATAACAATTTCAGCCATTCTGTATGGTATTCTGTAAATAATACAATATACTGTATTGTTCTAATGACAGTCACTGAGCTTCCAAGAAAGTTTCTGTAATGTTAACAACATAAGGACAACAGTCCCACAATTTGAAATCCCTAAAATCCAAACTGTTAATCAATTAATCAATAAAGTTATCTTTTCATTTAGAGTTGACAACTGAAATGGTTAACATTTTTCGAGTCTATTTTTTTTACCATTTGAATTACACTGCTGCTGGAGGAGGCTACAGACCTAAAGAGGCTCAAGCTGCCACCCTGGTATCGTTCTCTTCCCCTTCCTCTCCCTCTTTATCTCTGCCCCTTTTTTAATATACAGGAAGACAAAGTATCATGATGTTACACTAATAACAAAGTCACTGCTAATAATAAAAGCTGTGGATTCTATGATGATTACAAGATAATCCATCATTGTCTTCTGCTTATTCCTTACTAGCAAGGGTCGCAGGGGGCTGGAGCCTATCCCAGCATCTACGGGCGAGAGGCGGGGTTCACCCTGGACAGGTCGCCAGTCCATCGCAGGGCCAACATACAGAGACGAACAACCATTCACACTCACATTCATACCTACGGTCAATTTAGAGAATCCAATCAGCCTAGTCCCCAAATTGAATGTCTTTGGACAGTGGGAGGAAGCCGGAGTACCCGGACAGAACCCACACAGGCACGGGGAGAACATGCAAACTCCACACAGAAAGATCCCGCGCCCGAGCCGGGACTCGAGCCCGGAACCTTCTTGCTGTGAGGCCACAGTGCTTACCACTGCACCACCGTGCAGCCGATTACAAGATAATTAACTGTATAATAGGACAACCTAATGTAATAAGCTTTTAAATCATTTTTAAATAACATGAAAGAAAGCTCTACAGTTTTAGATTTTATTTAAATCATTAAAAAGACAACCCACCCCAAAAAACTTTGATAATCATGAACTTTCTGTACTGGACTTAAAGTATTTATTTTGCCATTACAGATGTGCACACTTCTTGGTTTACAGGCCTTTTGGGGAAACAAACAGGTTATCTTACCCTCCTGCATTGTGCTCCACATTCATTAGAAGTACCCTGATGATGGTGGGGACCAAAGAGGCTTCAACATCCAATTTAAAAAACTAAAAGAAGTTGTTTATCTTGTCTTTATTTTTTCTTATTTTACATGTTGTGTTTATAATGTGTTTTAATGTAAAGATTGATTAAATGATTGATTAATGAATGAATGATTTATTTATTTATTAATTAATTAATTACAGGGTACTGGAGAGGAGGGTCAGGGTGATAGTTGAACCTCAGATTTAGAAGGAGCAGTGTGGTTTTCATCTGTGGATCACAGCTCTTCACCCTCGCTGGAGGGGGCATGGGAGTTTGCCCGACCAGTCCACATGTGGTTTGTGGATCTGGAGAAGGCTTATGACCGTTTTCCCAGGGGCATCCTGTGGGGGGTAACTCCGAGAGTATAGTGTGGATGGGCCGTTCGGTCTTTCTACCAAAGGAGTGAGTGTGTGGTCAGCGTTGCCGGCAGTAAGTCGGACTTGTTCCCGGCAAGGGTTGGACTTCGCCAAGGCTGCCCTTTGTCACCAGTTCTGTTCATAACCTTTACAGACAGAATTTCTAGGCGCAACCAGGTGGTGGAGGGGGTCAAGTTTGGTGGCTGGACGATGTCGTCTCTGCTTTTGCAGATGATGTTGTCCTCTTAGCTCCATCAGGCCACAACCTACAGCTCTTGCTGAGACAGTTCGCAGCCAAATGTGAAGGGGCTGGGATGAGAATCAGCACCTCCAAATCTGAGGCCATGGTCCTCAGCCGGAAAAGGGTGGTTTGCCCACTCCGGGTTGGGGGGAGGTCCTACCCCAGGTGGAAGAGTTTAAGTATCTCGGGGTCTTGTTCACGAGTAAGGGTAGGATGGACCGGGAGATTGAAA